>NC_133327.1:663648909-663699764 GCF_042186555.1 Aquarana catesbeiana | reverse complement strand
CAAAATCAAAATGGTATTTGATTAAATTTTTAATATTCAAAGAAAATGCACCCATCCATCCATGTCTTTATTGAGAAATCACTTTTGAAACCTACCCCCCCCCTAGCATTTCTGGCCACAGCTGTCAGGACTCATGTCAGAACTTGGGCCACCAGTTGGTCACACTGTTTCTCTCGGAGTCGAAGGATGTAGTTTTGGTTGCCACCAGCAGCCAGCTTATCCTAGTATTTAAAGCGGACCTTCAGTCATTTTTTCATTTTTCCATCTATTAAATCTTCTGCCCTTGTTGTTGTTTTAACTTTGGATAGTAAAACATTTTGTTTTCTGACAGTAAATACCTTATACAGCCCACTTCCATTCTCTTGTCTGGTCATTAGGCTAGGCTTATGTCATCATGCACAGCTCTCTCTTTAACTCTCGTGAGAGTTTGCCAGGAAGGGAGGGGGGAGGAGTCATAAGAGGGCCAATGAATGCTGCAGGGCTGCAGAGCTGGAGGTGTGCCTCTGTGTGTCTGTGTAAATCCAGGAAGTGAACAGGCAGCAGCTTCAACTGCCCACAGTTAAAATGGCTGCAGCCAGACTTAGTGGAGGGAGACTTATGCAGCATATTTGGCAAGTACAGAATCACAGTATATATAAAATAATATGCAAAGTGGTTGGAGGGAAGCTTCAGAATGGCAAAGATGTTTTTATTACAAATTATGTGAGAAGACTGTAGTTCCTCTTTAAGCTGCACCTAATACTGGCTGCTGGGAAGGTATTTAAACCCTCCCTTGATGAAGATTGGAGCGTCAGTGTTCTAACTGTGAGCCTTGTCCCTGCCTGATCCTGTGCCTTGTTTCCTGTGGAATGCTTCCAGTACCCTGTACTCTTCTCTGTTCACCTCGTTCCCAGTCCTGATCTTGCCCTGTTTATGGGAGATCCCTCCATTTTGTCCATAATGTTTATTAGTTGGGTTGTTGTTCTGGGTTTCCTGCATGCTTTTACTTTTACATTGTATATGGTTTGTTGGTGTTGAAAGGATGTTATTTAAGTCTATAAACTTTATTTAACCACTTCTATACCGGACACTTTTACCCCCTTCCTGCCCAGGCCAATTTTCAGCTTTCAGCGCTGTCACACTTTGAATGACAATTGCGCAGTCATGCAACACTGTACCCATATGAAATTGTTATTATTTTTTTCACACAAATATAGTTTTCTTTTGGTGGTATTTAATCACCGCTTTCTTTTAAATTCTTTTCTAAATAAACAAAAAAAAGACAGATTTTTTTTTTATTATTCATTTTTCTTCGTTTCTGGTATAGAATTTTGCAAATAAATATTCTTTCTTCATAAATTTAGGCCAAAATGTATTCTGATACATTTCTTTGGTGAAAATAACTCAAATCAGTGTATATTATTTAGTCTGTAGGAAACTTATAGAGTCCACAAACTATTGTATACACCTGAAAATCGATCCATCATGATGTACTTACGGCCTCTCATCTCATTTCTTGAGGCACGAAAATGCCAGAACAGTACAAATACCCCTAATGACCCCTTTTTTAAAGTAGACAGTCCAAGGTATTTAGTAAGAGGCATGGCAAGTTTTGTGAAGTTGTATTTTTTGCCACAATTTTTGGGAAAATGAAGAAATGAAACAAAATGTTCTAATTTTTTTATATAGTGTCACCAGTGCAGTACAGCATCATCATACGACTGCTGTGTTATGGACAGTTAGGGACACTGACTAAGGGGGCAGCAAGGGGTTAACTGTGTTCCCTGGGTGTGTTCTAACTGTGTGGGGGATGGACTCAATGGGAAAACACACAGATTGCTGTTCCTGATCACTCAGAACAGCAGATCTCAATGTTGTCCCCTGTCAGAATGGGGACCCGCCTTGTTTACATAGGCAGATCCCTGTTCTGCCTCTCTATGTACCGCGATTGTGGGTGGCCGACAGACATCGAGTCCATAAATCTATCCCATAGTTTGTAGACGTTATAAATTTTGGGCAAACCAATCAATATACGCCAATTGGGATTTTTTTTTACCAAAAATATGTAGCAGAATACACATTGGCCTAAATTGATGAAGAAATTTGAATTTTTTTACATTTGTTTATTGGATATGTTTAAGCCCTCATGCACACAGGCTGTTAAAATAACGTTATGAAAACGCCAGTATCTTTGCAGTGATTTTTTAAAACTTTTTCAGCTTTTTTTAGCGTTTTTGCAATAGCGTTTTTTAGCGTTTTGAGCTTTTTTCCGCATTAGCGTTTTTTAGCGTTTTTTTTTTTTTCAAAGTTTTTTTTTTTTTTTTTTCAATGGATCAAAAACGTTAAAAAACGTTGGTGAATGACGTTTTTGAGCGTTTTTTAGCGTTTTTGAGTGTTTTTCAGCGTTAGAGCGTTTTTACAGCTGAAAAACGTCTCTCAGAACCCACTGGTCCTGGGTTTTTTTTTACAGCTTAAAAACGCCTATGCCACTTGCAGCTCAAAAACGCCTAGGTGGGCATGAAGCCATAGACTAACATAGACAGGCCTTTTTAAGCTGCAAAAAAAGCTAAAAAAAGCAGCTGTAAAAACGTCCGTGTGCATGAGGACTTATAGCTGAAAGTAAAAAATATTGTTTTTTTTTTTTTTGTTTTTTTTTCAACATTGTCGCTCTTTTTTTGTTTATAGCGGAAAAAATAAAAAATGTAGAGGTGATCAAATACCACCAAAAGAGAGCTCTATATGTGGGGAAAAAGGACATCATTTGTATTTGGTTACAGCGTTGCACGACCGCGCAATTGTCAGTTAAAGTAACGCAGGGCCGTATCGCAAAAAATGGCCTGGTCAGGAAGGGGGTAAAACCTTCCAGAGCTGAAGTGGTTAATCTACATTTTTAATACATATACTACATTCAGGCAATGTTTGTGCCACCTTTCTAGTCTCAGACATTCGCATTGGCCTGAGCATATAGTTGCTCTGGGTCTATTTTATTTGCAGGTTTTGTCTTTTAGCACTTTACAAAATGCAGCTGAGTTCTGAAAATTCTTTTATTTTCCCTAAAAATTGTATTAGTAGAAAAAAGAAAGCCTCAATAAGTACTAGTAAGGACTCGGAAACACATTTCTTTTAATTAGTGAGTTGGGGCAGCTGTGACTATGAACATCTCTGAAGTTTATAATGGGTTCAGCACTTCTCATTACATCACACTTTTGTTGAGGACCGTAAATCTGAGCGCAGTACATATTTGTTCTTTCATGAAGCTCACCTACACTGTAAATTTGTAAAACAGTCACTTGATTTACAGAACTCTTGGAACATATTATTTTGAAAATAAGTATGACTCATGCTGTTGTAAAAAGACAGATATATTGCAGGTAAAAAAAAGTATTCTTATAGAAATTTTCAGCAAAAAAAGGGACACTAGAACAGTGGCAGCTGGTGCTCAAAATTTTTGGGGGGGCGCAAACAAAATGAAAAATTCTGAAAAAAAAACCCCATCGATTGCAGCCTCACTGTACCATCAAATGCAGCCACTGTGCCATCAAATGCAGCCACTGTGCCATCAAACACAGCCACTGTGCCCATCAATTGTCGCCACTGTACCATCAAACACAGCCACTGTGCCCATCAAACGCAGCCACTGTGCCATCAAATGCAGCCACTGTACCATCAATTGTCGCCACTGTACCATCAAACGCAGCCACTGTGCCCATCAAACGCAGGCACTGTGCCCATCAATTGTTGCCACTGTACCATCAAACACAGCCACTGTGCCCATCAAACGCAGGCACTGTGCCCATCAATTGTTGCCACTGTACCATCAAACACAGCCACTGTGCCCATCAAACGCAGCCACTGTGCCCATCAAACGTAGCCACTGTGCCCATCAATTGTAGCCACTGTGCCCATCAAACACAGCCACTGTGCCCATCAAACGCAGGCACTGTGCCCATCAATTGTTGCCACTGTACCATCAAACACAGCCACTGTGCCCATCAAACGCAGCCACTGTACCATCAAACACAGCCACTGTACCATCAAACGCAGCCACTGTGCCCATCAATCCAATTCCTGTCCCTTCACCCCTCAGATCAGTCCGAATTCCTGCCCCATCAGACCTCAAATTCTGGTATATAGCATGTCTCACAAAGCCTTGTATATAGCATTTCGCACAAAGCCTGGTATATAGCATGTCGCAAAAAGCCTGGTATATAGCATTTTGCACAAAGCCTGGTATATAGCAGTTCATACAAAGCCTGGTATATAGCAGTTCATACAAAGCCTGGTATATAGCAGTTCATACAAAGCCTGGTATATAGCATGTCTCACAAAGCCTGGTATATAGCAGTTCATACAAAGCCTGGTATATAGCAGTTCATACAAAGCCTGGTATATAGCAGTTCATACAAAGCCTGGTATATAGCATGTCTCACAAAGCCTGGTATATAGCAGTTCATACAAAGCCTGGTATATAGCAGTTCATACAAAGCCTGGTATATAGCAGTTCATACAAAGCCTGGTATATAGCATTTCACACAAAACCTGTTATATACTGTAGCATGTCTCACAAAGCCTGGTATATAGCATGTCTCACAAATCCTGCACAATTACCCCCCCAGTCTGCAAAATTACCCCCCCCCAGTCTGCACAATTATCTCCCCAGTCTGCAATATTACCCCCCCCAGTCTGCACAATTACCTCCCCCCAGTCGGCACAACCCCCCCAGTGAATTCAGAAGGCTGGAGTGTGGAGAGGGTTTGGGCGCCTGTGCTGAAACAAATGGGAGGAGGATTCAGAAAATGTTGATAGGCGGCTGAGGAGCTCAACTAGGAAGACAATGGTGACGGCCGGGCGACAAGCAGATAGTGATGCAGCCTGACACAGTGCCATGACTGCTGCGGGCAGCAGAAGTGGTGCAGCCTTTACTGGTCATCAAAGCGGCACGGGGGTGGGCAAATACATCCCTGCCCAGCCCATTACTGCCACCCAGCACTTACCTTCAGGCGCCGCTCCGCTCGTCTGAATATTGTGGCCGGGAAACCGGAAGTGAGTGTGACGAGTGCTCAGTGTCCTCTCCTCCGGTCCCAGAGTCGACTCAGACAGTGTCAATGAGGAAACACACACCGCCCACTGTCCTCTCCTCCGGTCCCCGCTGCGCCAATCCTAGCCAGTTAATCTGGCATATTAGCAAATCAGAATAGAGTGGGGGTGTTTGCGGGCGCATTGAGTGCGCCCTGACCACACCCTAAACACAGGCAAATCAGCTTCCCAGCCTGCAATCAGCTGATTGCAGGCTGGGAAGCTTCACATAGACCGCCGCATGTCCGGCACCTGGTCACTCTTAAAGTGACCATTTCTTTTTTTTTTTAACAGATTGTGGGGGTGGCGCCCGAGCGCCCCCTATGGACGGGCCACCACTGCACTAGAACATGGAGTAGTTTAAAGTGGTTGTAAACTCTTACATGTGGTTGTAAACTCTTATATATATGCAGTGAAGTGACTAGTCTCAGATAATACACAGAGATTAAACAAATCATCCTACATGAGTTGTACCTGTTTATCTGCAGTCTCCTTTTTTCATCCATTCAAAGTCCAGAATTTATAAAGCTTGTCTGAGCTGTCAGAAAAAAAGAGGGTGGAGAGCTGAAGGGACACTCTGCAGTGCTCAGTAAGGCGATCTCTGAGAGCTGATTGGAGGAAAGGGACACACTCACCTTCACACAGCACACAGGAACAGAGCTGAGGCTGTCAATCAGCTGAATCTCCTTCTCCTGTCACCATTTTTCTTTTGGTGTCAGGAAAACTTATCAGAAGTGACTCATGCTTCTAGCAGTGGAACGAGGCAGCAGACAGAAAAAACACTTAAAGGAGTTGTAAACCCTTACTTTTTTTACCTTAAAGCAGGCCTTCAGTCATTTTTTTTTTAAATTTCCATCTATTAAATCTTCTGCCCTTGTTGTTGTTTTAACTTTGGATAGTAAAACATTTTTTTTTTCTGCCAGTAAATACCTTATACAGCCCACTTCCTCTTTCTTGTCTGGTCATTAGCCTAGGCCTATGACATCATGCACAGCTCTCTCTCTCTCCTGAGAGTTTGCCAGCAAGGAAGTAGGAATGAGTCTTAAGAGGGCCAATGAGAGCTGCAGGGCTGCAGAGCTGGAGGTGTACCTCTGTGTAGATCCAGGAAGTGAACAGACAGCAGCTTCAGCTGCCCACAGTTAAAATGGCTGCAGCCAGACTCAGTGGAGGGAGATTTCTGCAGCATATTCGGCAAGTACAGAAACACAGTATTTATAAAATAATATGCAAAGTGGTTGGAGGGAAGCTTCATAATGGCAAAGATGTTTTAATTACAAATTATGTGAGCAGACTGCAGTTCCTCCATTCTATGCATTAAGGCAAAAAACCTTCTGTAGTGCAGCAGCCCCCCCGAGAGCCCCCCTTTTACTCACATGAACCCGATCGTTCCAGTGATGGGAACAAGCACAGCAGCTCCAGCCGCTGTCTTGGATCCTCATTGGATAGATTGATAGCAGCAGGAGCCATTGGCTTCCGCTGCTGTCAATCAAATCCAGTGACATGGGAGCCGGGGACGGGGACATGGGAGGGGCCCACATGAGTGCCCCTATGGAATGCGGCTCTCCGTGGGGGCACTCAAGGAGGGGAGGAGCCAGGAGCGCCACGGGGGACCCCAGAAGAGGAGGATTGGGGCCACACTGTGCAAAATCCTAAAATCCTTGCACAGAGGAGGTAATTATAACATGTTTGTTATTAAAAAAAACAAAACAAAAAAAAACTAACCGTTACAATCCCTTTAAGCCGGCCATACATGGGTTTAATTTCAAGCAAATTTTCTTTGGAAAATTGTAACTAAGAATTTATTTGAATTTCGCACCATTAGTGGGCTGCAGCAATGGGCAATTTTCGTGCAATCGTTGAATTTGAGTGATCAAGCATGTTGAAAATTTCTGGAGAAAGGAATACATTTCTAATCAATAATGGGACAATCGTGCGAGAAATATAATTGAAAAAGAAACGCACATGAGCTGTGACCTAGAAAGAAAAGAAGATTCCTGGCTGCGAAAATTCTTTTTTGTAGCAAATTGATTTCTAAATCAATGGTGGCATCATCGGATCACAAAAATTCGAAAGAGAATTTGTTCGCAATTTGACCCATGTATGGCCTGCATTAGGGGTTGATTTGTTAAAACTGGAGAGTTCAAAATCTGGTGCAGCTGTGAATGGTAGCCAATCATTTTCCAGGGTTTATTGTCAAAGCTTAAAGCGGAACTCCACCCAAAAGGGGAAGCTCTGCTTGTGTGCACCCACCCCCCCCTCCACTGCCACGTTTGACACCTTTTGAGGAGGGGGAGCTGGTACCTGGTTTTGAAAGGTACCCTCTCCGACATCCAGCTCAGTGAGCTGTAAGTTTGGCCCCTCCTCCTTCTCCCCCCAAAGCCAGCCCATTGAGAAAGCGCAGCGCGATTCGCGCATGTGCAGTAGGAAAGGTTTCACTGCCGGTTTCCCTTACCCAAGATGGCAGCGGCAGCACCTGAGAGTCGATTCAAGAATCGGCTCGGGTGAGGACACCACTGGATGCCTGGACAGGTAAGTACCCTAATAATAACAGTATTTGTAGCTGCTGACTTTTAATTTTTTTGGGGGGGGTGGGTTGAACTTTGCCACTTCCAGACCGCCCACCGTGGATATATGTCGCTATTTTTTACGTTAAATACCGTTGTAATGTATAACCCCGGTATTTTTCTCTATGCCCTACGATCCTCTTTCACATAAAAGTGGTCTCATCGACGGATTCGCCTTGAGATCACTTTTATGGGTGGCGGGAGAGTTCCCACCCCCCTCCCGCCGTGTCCTGGTAGTCTCTACTGCTTACCAGACCCGATCCCTGGGATGGATGGGCAGGAAGTCAAGTGAGAGCCAGATGGCCTCCACTCGACTCTATGGCCTTGGAGGACCGGAGCGACGTCAAACGTCACTTCTGCCCTCCAGCCTTAAAAGGGACTTTTTTTATTGCTTTGAAGTATAAATATGAGATCTGAGGTCTTTTTGACCCCAGATCTAACATTAAAGATGACCTGTCATGCTTTTTTTCTGTTACAAGGGATGTTTACATTCCTTCTAATAGGAATAAAAGTGATCAAAAACATTTTTTTTTTAAAGGGACAATGTAAAAAAAAAAAGTTAAATAGATAATAATATAAAAAAATGTAAAGCATCCCATTCATCCGAGCTTGCGTGCAGAAGTGAACGCATGCGCAAGTCACGCCCACATAAGTATCGCTGTTAGAGCGAGAGCAATAATTCTAGCAAAAGACCTCCTCTGTATCTCAAAAACTGGTAACCTGTAGAAATTTTTAAACATTGCCTGCAGTGTATGAGACGAGCAGATTTTTTACATAGATTTTTTAAGTGCCAAAGTTTGTCGCCATTCCACGAGCAGGCGCAATTTTGAAGCATGATATGTTGGGTATCAATTTACTCGGTGTAATATTATCTTTCACATTTATAGAAACAAATTGGGCTAACTTTACCGTTTACTTATTTTATTAATTCAAAAAAGTGTATTTTTTTCCCCCAAAAAAATTAGTTTGTAAGACCGCTGCGCAAATACGGTGTGACATAAAGTATTGCAACAATCTCCATTTTATTATCTAGGGTCTGCTAAAAATTATATATATATATATATATATATATATATATATAATGTGTGGGGGTTCTAAGTAATTTTCGAGCAAAAAAAAAAATATTTTAACTTGTAAACGACAAGTGTCAGAAATAGGCTCGGTCCTTAAGTGGTTAATTGAACAAGCTGAAGTTAGTACCTGGTTGGTTTCTATGCAGAGCTGCACCAGATTTCGAATTTTCCAGTTTTAGTAAATCAATCCCCCCAAGTACAAACAATAGAGGTATATTCTTTGTTCATATTTCATGTCCACTTCATTTCATGTCCACATATTTCAACCACTTTAAGGGCTCTTTTACACTGATACGTTTTTGCTGTGCTTTTATCCTGCTAAAAGCAGAAGAAAAAATACAATAAAAATATTTCCCTTTAAATCCCATGGAAGTCCTGTATGCTGCATCTTTGGTATGCTTTTCAAAAAAGCACCAAAAATGAATTTCCCCATTGCAAAGAATGGGAAATGCATTAAAAACTTGTCACAAACACATCAAAACTGCATGGCAGTTGCATTTTTAGTGCACTTTTTGAGTCATGTGTCCATGTTTCACAGGTGCATGCTGGGAGTCAGCCAACCAGAAAATGAGCAGGAAGCACATGAAAAACGCATATGCATTTTTACCGCATTTTTTTAATAGAGCAGCAGGAAAGGGCCCTAATAATTAAATAAATGTTTCCTCCAAGTTTGCCCATATGCGGATTAGAATCACATCCTCTATGGAATTGCAGTAATTCTGTGGGGCGGACATACCATTTCTGCTGGAAAAAAATAGAATCGCGCTAATCTTAAATTGTTAACTAAAGATCAAAGCTGATCTCATAAGTGCATCTAATAGTGAAAATCATAGAGATTCATTGAAGTCAAAACTATTCCCCAAAAAAATGTGCATATGCAAATTAATGATTAAACCAAGCATTGATGAATCCGTGGTTAATAAATTGGAAAAATATTATACATCAATATAAACATATATAAATTATGTGTCCATAATACATTCAGATAGTGACTGTGAAAAAAAATCTGGTGAACGAATAAGTATAAAAAATAGAATAATGAGAAAAGAGCAACAGAACACCCGTGCAAAAATAAAATAAAAAGTCCATATAATGCAGGCAAGACTTCCTCAAAAGCGTTGATCGAGAATTGTGTTCAATCCACCACCAAATCAGCAGTAATGAACTCTTATAGGGCGTACACACGGTCGGACTTTGTTCGGACATTCCGACAACAAAATCCTAGGATTTTTTCCGACGGATGTTGGCTCAAACTTGTTTTGCCTACACACGGTCGCACAAAGTTGTCGGAATTTCCGATAGACAACCACGCGGTCACTTACACCACGTACGACGAGATTAGAAAAGGCCGGTTCAGAACCAAGCGCGGCACCCTTTGGGCTCCTTTTGCTAATCTCGTGTTAGTAAAAGTTTGGTGAGAGACGATTCGCGCTTTTTCAGACTCGTGGCTTTCAGATCGTTTTCTGCCGTTCAGTTTGTGCTTGTGGGTTTGTATCTGCTCTTCAGTGCGTGCAGTCAGTTCGTATCGGAGTTTTCTGTGCGATCTTGCCCGCTCGTTGCTGTTTTTCAGGTCGCTCTTCACAGGCCTTGCTGTTCTTCAGTGCGTTCGGTTACTTCGTTCTGAGCAGCCGACCGTTTTCTAGCCATGTTTCGTATGCGTACTCCTCGTAGAGTTCGTGCTGTGCGGGGGGCTTGGTGTTGGGGTCCTGACCTTGACACAAGTCCAGTCCATGAACAGGGTGGGGAGGAGTTCATGGACCAAGAATTGGTTGCTTCAGCGTGACCAGTTCTCTCATATGCCTTTGCTCCGTGAGAATCGTGAGAATAATCCTGATGATTTCAGGAACTTTCTCAGGTTGACGGACCCCGTATTTCACCGTTTGTTGGCTTCGCTGACCCCCTATATCAGCAGGCAGGATACCTGCATGAGGCAAGCCATCACTCCGGAGCAGAGGTTGGTCGCTACCTTGCGGTATTTGGCCACAGGGAGAAGTCTGCAGGACTTGAAGTTCTCGACAGGCATCTCCCCCCAGGCTCTGGGGATCATTATCCCAGAGACCTGTTCTGCCATCATACAGGTCCTGCAGAAGGAGTATATGAAGGTAAGATTTTTATCCTTTAATATCACATTTTATTGTATTGAATGTTTGCTAATATCTTGTATTTCTTTCCTCATTCCCTAATTACCATGATTGTAATATGCTGTGAATGTCCCCTTTGTTCTCATGCATGCTGGATTTTTATGTAATTATTATTTTATGTCCTTCATACATATTTTCCCTTCAATAACCTCCCCAGCATGGTGTCTCCTGCCCTATATTCACCTCATGTAGTCACTTAACAATATATTTTATCAGCTCCATAGTAGTGCTTTACCCCAAACACCCCCTAAAATGTTTGGAAATGTTATTTTTGATTTAAATTCAGGCAGAGTGCCAGAGGCTTTTTTTTGTGGTGTCCCCAAATTTTTGGTAACCCTCCCTCCCCCCAACTGCTAAGTCAGCTGATCACAATTCTCTATCCTCAATCATCTATCTGCTGACTTTGCCAAACCCATACACACTATACCCATCTCTTTACTGGTCAGATTTATGGATGAATTCCCCAAAGCATGTAGTGCAAGGGCCTGCCTATATACTTTCCAATGGTACTGTTTAAAGTTTTTGTATCCTATTATTATCTTGATAGGTAATATCAGAATGTTCAAATGTCCTCAAATGTGTACAGTGTGTATTTATATCTTTGTATTCAGACACTTCTTACCTGTCCAGTGGGCTGCCAATAGTGTAACTAAGGAGGGGCTGTTCCAAGTAATACCCTGTATTTAGGCATTCATCTCTCAATGAAGTGAAGAGGGTTACCTGTCCAAGAGTCCCCCCCCCTATAATGTTAGAAATGGCCCATGAGAGGGGGGGAGGGGGAATATGATAGGTGTACCTTATACTTTGTTGTTGTTAAATTCCCCTTAATAAATGCTATCTGGAGGTTGCCCCATAATGTTTGTGTCTAATCTGCTTGCCATGTTTCTGTGAAAAAATAGTAATGTTTATTGTTTTTTCCTCAACCGTTTCCTTCAACGTCACAGGAATGGCAGACTGTGGCCTCCCACTTTGCCCAGCGGTGGGACTTTCCTAACTGCGGAGGGGCAATTGATGGGAAACACGTCCACATCGTCCCACCACCCAACTCGGGGTCGTACTATTATAATTACAAGGGGTTTAATAGTATAGTGATGTTGGCGGTGGTGTCGGCTAATTACGAGTTCCTGTATGTGGACGTGGGGAAGAATGGCCGGATGTCCGATGGTGGAGTCATCGCCCAGACGGAGTTCTACAGGCGTCTCCAGAATGGCAGCTTGGACTTGCCACCTCCAGAGGACAATGTTGAAGGTCTCCCATTTGTGTTCGTTGCTGATGAAGCGTTTGCACTGGGGGACCACCTGATGCAGCCATTCCCGATGAGGACCCTCACCCCGGAACAGAGGGTTTTTAATTACCGGCTGGCCAGAGCCCGAAGAGTGGTGGAGAACACATTTGGAATCCTGGCCAGCCGGTTCCGATTATTTCTGACACCCATCCATATGGCGGAGTATAAACTGAACCATATAATACTTGCCTGCTGTGTTCTCCATAATTTTTTAAGAAAACATTCAGCCAACTATGCTGGCTCAGTTGGGCCTGAGGCCAGAATCCCAAATCCATCAACACTGACGGCGCTTGAAAGTGGCCGTCCTGGCTTGCCCTCCCTGAATGCCCGTGATGTCCGGTTACGATACCTGGAGTTCTTTGCGAGTAGGGGGGCTATCAATATGCCAGACAATCTGTGAAACCGTTTTCAAATAAAAAACAACCAAAAGAAATTCTTTGTGGACAATTACTGCTTGTGTTTGTTTTAGCTGACCCTGACAGAAATGTGTTGAGTGCAGAAAATGTCGTGATTGGGTAATCTTATAAAAAACACTGTTGGCTGGTACTTCCTAAATGCAAAAACACATTTCACTACAAGTGCACTTGCAACTGCACTGAAACTGCACTTGTAGTGCAAAGTGTATTTGCCCTTAGGAAATAACCCCCATGTTTGCATAAAACAGCAATTACATCACCCCAAAAGTGTTGTAGCGTTGAGACAATAATCCACACATTCTTGAGTAACCAACTTTTTTATAGCTGCACAATCACATGTGCATTTACCAAAGGTTTTTAAAACGAACCAACATGTTTGTTGTATAACCATTTTTGCTGTAGCATTATCAAAAATTGAAATGTCCTTTTCTGATAAAACAGGCCTGTGTAAAACCAACAAGAAAGCCAAAAAAATTGAACTTACAAAGTTCACATATGCTAAAACCCGAAGGCTATATCAGACATGAGTATTTAGGAACTGTGTTTGATATAGCGTTCAGATGGGGGGAAATCACCCCTGGAAAAGCCAAATTTGGAAGATGCACACCAAGTTCAGAATGTCAACATGTGCTAGCTGCCATCAGGAGGGATCAAGGGACGTGTTTTGTGGGAGCAAGCCCTTCCTCACCGCTACTTTATAATTGAGGAAGGTGTTGCACCCCCAAAACGCGTCCATTGATCTCCCGTGATGGCAGATAGCACATGTTGGCACACTGTGTGCATCCTCCAAATTTGGCTTTTCAACACATTGCAAAAATATTTTAAAGATTGGACCACAATCCAAAAAGGTGATTTTGTGGCCTTTTAAATTCGCCCCAAAACATCAATGATGTTATTATTTTTTTTAATAACATCACTGATTTGTTGCTGTATGTTGTGCAATTCGAGATTACACCCCATGATCTCCCCGATCAGGATCTGGGCACTTTCAGAAGTAAAGCGTTCTCTCTCCCTCACATCATGATCACCTAAAAAGAGATAAAGAAAACAAAAATAGGTATCAAAAATCTGCCACCATCCATCTCTTTTACCTGAGCCTGTGGTCGCAGACACTCACCTGTTGTGGTGCCAATCTCCACCACATCTTCTTCTTCCTCCTGCTTTTCTTCTTGGGTTTGCGGTATTTCACCTTCTTCCAGAGGTGGGGGGTTTCTGGTCTCCTGGGATGAGGGGTGTCCTCCGAGTCTTTTCTCCCCTATGTAAAACAAAAATGGTATAATTAGCACACAGATATTTGATGGCAGAACTAGAAATAGGAAACATTGCTTGGAAGTGGGGTACAATTGTCTATTTTAGCAGAGTTCCAAGATGTATATTTTTTATTGGCCTTTGTCAAGCTGCAATACTTTACCTGTTTAGTACAAGCTTCACAGATGGAGATCCCCCTATAGTATACACTGGAGCACCTGTGTGGCCCCCTAATAAAAAGGGTGTTCTGGGGTCCCACACTAGTGCTCCAGTGTCCAGATGTGAAAACAGCTGCTCAGTGTCCTCTCCTTACACACAATCTAGTTTGCATTTCATTCTAGTAACAAACCCATCTACACAAACAAATATTTGGCATCCAAGTAGGCCCAAAGAAAAATGTTTGATACGAACGAATAATGGGCCCATGAACATTAAAGTTGCCCTTTTAAACGTTACAATTACTAAAAGCATATGGAGCAGAACGAACGGAATAAAGACAGAAAGAATAGGAACACAGCACAACTACTTACTTTTTTGCAGCACTCTCACGGATCTTTCGGTACTGCTCTGGCTCTCTCAATTTCAGGTCCGACCACCGCTTCCTGAGCTGATCTTTTGATCTTCAGACCCCGAAATTCCTCTCAAGACTCCTGACCACTTTCGCCATGATCTTGGCCTTTCGGATGTTCGGGTTGGGGTAAGGCCCATATTTTCCGTCATAGTCGGACTTCTTCATGATGTCGACCATCTCCAACATCTCCCCAAAGGACATATTTGTGGCCTTAAAACGTCTCCTTCTGGATCGGGACGTGCCTGGATCCGGGCTTTCCTCCTCCTCCTCCTCCTCCTTCCTGCAATTATCACGCACCTGCTGTGACTCCGCCATCATGCTCTTCACCCACTGCGCCGAACGAAAAGGGGCGGGGAATAGACTAGAAATAACGTCAGGGGCGGGCGGAGTTACACGCATGCGCAGTGTATATAAAGTGTAACACGCGTGCGTATTACGTACGATCTGTGAGCGGAGGAAGGAGCATTGGAGGCGCCGATCGTAAGAACGAAGGTAAGAGCCAAACTTGTGCCTATACTGCTTCTACATTGAGGCCTATATTGTAAAAGATTAGGAGAGTTTTGTCTGACATTAGGCTTTGTCTTGTGTTGTGTCTTGCAGTGAACATGGATATGATACTCAAAGATAATGACTTCATGTCAGTATTCGTAGATATGTTAAGGGAGCTGCCCTGTCTGTGGGAGATTAAACACCCCCATTTAAAGAACCAAGCAAAGAGGAAGGCAGCACTGGTGCAATTGTTGGTAATTGTGAAGCAGGTGACCCCCACGGCAGACATCACCTATTTAAAGATATTAATTGGTTGCCTGAGGAGCACATATCTAAGGGAGCGCAAGAAAGTCCTGGATTCACAGAGATCCGGAGCAGCAGATGACATCTATGTCTCCAGGATGTTGTACTACGACAGGCTGCATTTCTGGCAGGCCAGACTGAACCCAGGCCATCCCTCTCCAGTCTTCCTTCCACGCTTCCTTCCCCCCCGGCTGAGGCTTCTGACGCCCAACCTGGGCCTTCCAGGCAACAACACATGGAGGAGCCCAGATTGTGCCAGGTATAGCATTCCTCTAAATATTTCTGCTTGTCCAATCAATGATGTTAACTAGATGTTAGTTGGGAGTACTAATTTAGTATTGTGATTGATGAAGCAACAACTAAAACCATGTCCCTTTTTCATACACAGGGAAGTCTCAGCCAGGAGGTGGCCGGGCCGAGCCGGCTGGCTGATCTGCAGGTCCCTCCACCCCCCCTGAAAAGAGAAAGTGGCAGTAGGAGGAGTGCCCTAGAGGAGGCTACCGGAGGACTCTTTTGGAGGGCTACAGAGGTCCTGGGAGCACGACAGACCGTGGAGGAGGACATTGCTGCCGTCATTGCATATAAAATGCAGAGGATGGAGGAGGGCCAACAAGTAATGTGTGAGGCCCTCATATTGGAGGCTCTGGAGAAAGGTATGAGGGGCCAAATTACACCTCAGACACACCTTTGTGATGGTCCTCCTCCTCCTCCTGCAGGTCCTCCTCCTTGTCCTCCCTCTCCTCCAGGTCCTCCCAGTCCTCCTCAAGGTCCTACTCCTCCTCCTGCCACATCTCCAACTGCACAGCCACAGCCGGGAAGGAAGCGTGAAAGGAAGACCAGAAAGTGAGGACCCTGGATCCAGTCTGGTCGGCCAAAAAATGCAGCCTCTTGTGGTACCACAGCCTGGGGACACACATGTCATCTGCTGCTATCCGGATCTCTGCGAATTCTGGACCAGACTGCCCTCCCTTACATATGGACTCCTCAGGCCACCAATTTTGATGTTGAAGAATTGATGTCTGCCGTGGGGGTCCCAGGCTTCGCTAATTTCTCTTGTTGATCCAGTGTTGCCTCCCTCTTTGTTTGGTTCTATGCCCTTAATAAAGGATTTTTGTTTTGAATTATACTCTCCTATGTGTTTTACCTCAAAAATGACAGTTGGTTTGTGAGGATTCAGGTACATTTCAAATATACAATGTGAAATGAACAAGGAACACCAACACCAAACAATCTCCTGGAGATTAAATAATACAAGATATCAATGGTGTTGGGGTAACTTGACACCCAAAACACACACAAAAATATTCTGGAGTAAAAATAAAAATAACATTGAACAAAGATCAGCCTTGGAAAAAATCCAAACATTAAAGAAAAAAAAAAGGCTGAAAATCCAAAAAAAAAAAAAAAAAAAAATTAATATCAAACTGTCAGATGTGACAACTAATAACAATATATTCAGGGAATCCCACAAAAAAAACACAAATAAAACTTTGTGAGAAGTGTGTGTGAATATGAGCAGCAAAACTACTTAATTTTTGTCACATTATAAAGAAGAAGAGAGTGCGCTGTATTAAACCATTTTTAACATTGCAGCGTGACGAAAGTGCTGTATCCATTGCTAACGCTAAGTTTACCAGAATGAGCTGTCCCGTCTCGGAATTTCTTCTGAGCATGCGTGGCACTTTGTGCGTCAGAACAGGCCACACACGGTCGGAATTGACGCAATCGGATTTTGTTGTCGGAAAATTTTATCTCCTGCTGTCCAACTTTGTGTGTCGGAAAATCCGATGGAAAATGTCCGATGGAGCCCACACACGGTCGGAATTTCCGACAACACGCTCCGATCGGACATTTTCCATTGGAAAATCCGACCGTGTGTACGGGACATAAGGCTGGATTCACACCTATGCATTTTTAGTGCTTTTTGCATTTTGCAGATTTGCACTACAGTCCACACACCATGGTTTCCTATGGAATATGTTCTGTAGTGCAAATCTGCAAAATGCAAAAAGCACTAAAAATGCATAGATGTGAATCCAGCCTGAGGCTGGATCCACATCTATGCATGTTGCTTTTGAGCGTTTCTGCAGTGTTTTTTGTGATGCTTTCCGCATTTTTGAGCAGTGTTTTTGCAGCGTTTTTACAGCATTTTTGCAGCGTTTTTTTTTTAAAAAAAAAAAACGCCAAAAACTCAAAATGCGTAAAAAATGCCGCAATAACGCTGTAAAAACACTGCAAAAATGATGTACTTGCGTTTTTGATGCTGGTCCATTGAATTCTATTACATGCAAAACGCTGCATTTTGCATGAAAAAAAGTCCCTGACCCTTTCCAAAAACGCAGAGGTACAAAAATGCATTGATGTGAACATGTTCTACATGGGTTCTTATGGAACATGTTCACATCAATGCATTTTTGTACCTCTGCGTTTTTGGAAAAGGGTCAGGGACTTTTTTTTCATGCAAAATGCAGTGTTTTGCATGTAATAGAGTTCAATGGACCAGCATCAAAAACGCATGTACAGCGTTTTTGCAGCGTTTTCGCAGCATTTTTGACACGTTTTGCATTTTTGGCATTTTTTTTTTTTTTTTAGACTGTATACAGTCTAAAAAAACCTGTAAAAAAAAAAACACAAAACGTGGCAAAAATGCTGCAAAGATGCTGTAAAAACGCTGCAAAAACGCTGCTCAAAAACATGGCAAGCATCATAAAAAACACTGCAGAAACGCTCAAAAGCAACATGCATAGATGTGAATCGAGCCTGACAGAGGATCAGGGAATGCGTATGAGGAAACACTGTATGGCTCCAAGAACGTCAAGCACAATCACAGATGCCGGGCGGTCCTCTCCCAACCAATCAGATCATCAAGGAGATCCCACGGTGCATAAAAAATATATATTGAAACTCTATGGTGTAAACCTGATGTTTATTCAATACATTTAAAACAAAGAAATACACTCACAGTGTTGCAGATATAAGAGAGTCTGAAGTCTGCTGTGGGGGCCGGAGCACAAGCAGACAAATCGTATACCCAGAGGACGGGTTGATTTTCACTTAGATGCACTTATGAGATCAGTTTTGATATTTGTTTAACAATTTAAGATTAGCGCGATTCTATTTTTTTCCAGATTTTCCTTCTTGTAATAATGTTTACATGAGAATTGCAGCTTCTGAGGGGTTACATTTTTGGATATGACTCCTCTCAAATCTAATTTATTATATTTGTCTTAGCGCAGTTTCTGACACTTTTTCCACATACCATTTCTGCTGACTGTGCAACTGCATAAGGGCCCTCGGGTATTTAAATTACACCTGTGGAAAGGCTACGAACTGTAGCATTTTTACATATTCTTAACAAGCAACAAGAGCTTTCAAACAAGACCCCAATAACACTCAAAGCTGCAGGTATTGTGAAATTTTGAATTCTCAAAGATCATTAAAGTGGTTGTAAACCCTTACATAAAGTATACCCGGTGAAGTGACCGACCACAGCTAATACACAGAAATGAAACAAACCCTCCTACATAAGTTGTACCGGTTTATCTGCAGCCTTCTCTCCTCTTCTCCTTTCTAAAACACACAGATCAAAGGATATTTCTCAGCTTCAGTAGGCAGGCTTGATGATCTGATGTCACACACTGCACAGCAAATACAGGAGAGCTGAGTGTTACTTGAGACCTGAGTGGAGGGAATGGACAACCCCCCCCTCCCTCACACATATGGAAACATGCACAGATTTTTCTTTTTTTTAAAGTCCGCAATGGGGCAAAAACCTGAAACAGAAAATTCATTAAGTGAACAAAAACCATGCATGTGAAACACACACTAAAAAGTGCACTTAAGGCTGTGCTTTAGTCCACCCCTTGAGGGGGTAGGACCTCTACCCTGATGCCCCGGGGCTAAAGGCTCCTGATAGGGACAAACGGTTTCCATGGTCTGCCTAACCAAAAGGCCTAGCAGACCCGTTCTTCTAGGTCAGCCGAATCTGACCATCGAATACTTGGTTGAGGAGCGCTCCTGAAGAGAGACCCCGACCCCCCCCCAGTAGAGGAAAGAACCTGAGGGCCATACATCCTCCCCCTAGATCCCCTAGATGTCAGGGCAGGCCCGAGGACTCACGCCCTTCATCTTAGTGAGAAAACCAGTGAAAGTGAGACAAATAAATACTTGGCCGTCCAATAGTGCACTGGTCCTGAGGCCTGGTAAGCAAAAATTGCCCCAGACTTAAGCCCAACGGCCAAGCCCTAAAATGCCCAGTGCAAAAAAAAAGCATTTGGTGACTGTGACCTTGTGCCTGTTCACACCGTGGGGTCCCACACCTAAGTGTTACTCTGAGAACCCCTAAGGTGACCACTCCCAGGGGGCACAGACTCCTCGGACTCTCTGCCCATGGCCAGACAGGGTAGACCCACCCAAATCAGGACGGGCCTCTTCCAGTTTTCCCGGGGGGGGAATACTCTTGTGCCCCAACTGCCTGTGAGAGCCCCAATTTCTGTCCCAGGCAGTACTAACTTTCCAATCCCCCATCTCTTCAGCAGAAGTACATAGCAACCACTCCAGCCCTGGTCAGGCCAGAATGACAGCACAGCACCCCTACTGGCTCACTGATAAGAACAAAAGGCCGAGAAGCAATGCAAATATACACAGCTTTTTTTTTTTTTTTGAAAGCCTATGGCGTGCATGACACACCCAAAAAACTTCACCCAGTGCCAAAAAAATGTGCACACACATAAAGAGTGGTCACAAAAAAGTGCAACGGGTACACAGACGTGCCAATTCCCTGATCCCCCGGGGCGTTAGGCTCCAGACGGGGACAAAGGTACTTTACAATGGTCTATTTGGCCGAAATCAGACAGACCCCGTTCTCTGGAGGGCCTGCCCAAACAGAACCCACCCAAGTACTAGGTGAGGCTCCCCCGAAGGGAGACCCCATGAGAGAGGGCGAACTAAGCCAAAAGGCCATGTCCACCCCTTCCCAAGACTTTCAGGGCTGGCCCGAGGACCCGCATCCTTACTCGTCACACAGTGAGACAAACGTGTACAAAGACAAAAACGTGACAAACATAGGTTCCAATCAAAATAAATAAAAGAAAGTGGGGAGGGGATAGTGGAGAGGAGAGTGAAAAAGGTGGCCATTGTGTAAAACAAAGACCAAGCCCTCCGGCCAGGAATAAAACATTCCTCTGGTCCCAGCCAAAAGGCCCGGCCCAAGAGGCAGGTGCTAAAAAAAGCGTGTTCTATGGTGCAGTGACCGTGGTGCCTCAAAGACAGAAAAGGCATGAAGCTCAGGGAGCTTGGTGAGAGTCCTTGCCCGTAAGGCTCCACCGTCGCTCCCATCACTCCTTCCAATTTCACATTCGGGTAGATACTAACCACTCCCCCCTCCAGCACAAGGGGGGGGGCCTTCTCTTCCTGAATAACTGTCCGTAGCTAGAGCTACCACAATCCAGGCAAGAAGGCCAGGGACCCGACCCTCCGGCCAGACCAAGATGCAGCACCCATCCTCACCAGGAGCACCCTTCCAGACGGCTCAGACTCAACCATTGGCCGGTCCCCAGTATCTATCGGGCAACTCGGCATAGTCCCTGCTGATAACCGCCCTTCCAGGCACTATCACACCATTTGATTTGCTGGCCCTCCCCTACGAGATTGACGCAGCGTCTCCTCTGGAAACTGATGAGAACAGATTCTACACTTGATCTTAGCCAAAAGGCACACAGCTGAAGCTGTCAATCACCTTCTGTGTGCTGGAGGTAGGGCTGTCTCCAGGGATTCTGTGGTGGTGAGATAACCCGTCAGAAACAACTCATGGAGATAGCAGAGGAAAAATAGAGGAAACAGAAATCACACCCATTGCTTTAGATTGAGGCAAGTACACACTATAGAAGGATATGCTCTATTCATTTTTCATTTCAGAGGTCTACAACCACTTTAAACATACCTCCCAACATTTTGAGATGGGAATGAGGGACACCTACTAGCAAATGCATGTAGGCATAGGGAACGACCCCTACCACATCCCCTTAAAGGAGAATTAACTAAATAAAGGTTAATGTAATCCCATTGCTTTTTTTAACACTACTATTCCTTTATATTGGCTTTTAAAATTTACAAATGCAGCAATTTAGAAATCGGATGAAAGGTTTAGCACTGGGAAACACTTTTTGAAAGATAAAAAGTGCATTTTATATACAACTATATAGATCAGACCAAAATGAGGGCCAAATGAGGAGGAATAAGGGACAGAGGGACATTGCTCCAAATCAGGGACAGTTGGGAGCTATGCCTTTAAAAGTCACAACAAAGATTGTGGAATTTAGCTTTAAATAGGCCTGATTATTTGCATAAGCACACGAAAACTGTCCAATTCTGAAAAAAAAAGCCATGGCATATAAATGCCAACTAGACAAAGAGTAATGAATAAGATTTCGGCTTGAAAATGTATTTTTATGCAGTTAAACGTAGGTACTTTACTGCAAGAAAAACAGACACGTGGGAACAAGTCCACAATGGGATACAAAAGTTGCTTTGTATGTGGCTGTTGGATAATTATCTGCAGATTTCAGGCACACAGCAGTGAGAAGGATTGCTGGCCCCTAGGCAGCTTTATACTGAATTTTATACAGAAGGTAACAAAACAGCTGGTTTTCAAGTGGTGAAAATTAAAATACATTTCTTCATATTTTATAGTTACATAAAAAAAAAGCAACAAACAAAAGCATCTAAAACCCGCTGCTGATCGATAGAAGACAAATAAAGCTTATAAAGTGAAATCCAATTGGCTCAAAAAGGAAAAATATAACTTTTTCTGTTCTCCAAAGATAATCAGATAACTTCTAGGATCAAATTCTACATTGCTATTCCTTATACATATAAGTAACCATTGATGGCCCGACACGGAAGGAGTGACCACACTAACACAGATACAGTATCTCACAAAAGTGAGTACACCCCTCACATTTTTGTAAATATTTTATTATACCTTTTCATGTGACAACACTGAAGAAATTACACTTTGCTACAATGTAAAGTAGTGAGTGTACAGCTTGTATAACAGTGTACATTTGCTGTCCCCTCAAAATAACTCAACACACAGCCATTAATGTCTAAACCGCTGGCAACAAAAGTGAGTACACCCCTAAGTGAAAATGTCCAAATTGGGCCTAATTAGACATTTTCCCTCCCCGGTGTCATGTGACTTGTGACATGTGTCATGTGACAGGTGTGAATGGGGAGCAGGTGCATTAAATTTGCTAAAATTTGGTAAATACTGGTCACTGAAAGTTCAACATGGCACCTCATGGCAAAGAACTCTCTGAGGATCTGAAAAAAATAATTGTTGCTCTACATAAAGATGGCCTAGGCTATAAGAAGATTGCCAAGATCCTGAAACTGAGCTGCAACACAGTGGCCAAGACCATACAGTGGTTTAACAGGACTCAGAACAGGCCTCGCCATGGTCGACCAAAGAAGTTGACTGCACGTGCTCAGCGTCATATCCAGAGGTTGTCTTTGGGAAATAGACGTATGAGTGCTGCCAGCATTGCTGCAGAGGTTGAAGGGGTGGGGGGTCAGCCTGTCAGTGCTCAGACCATACGCCGCACACTGCATCAAATTGGTCTGCATGGCTGTGGTCCCAGAAGGAAGCCTCTTCTAAAGATGATGCACAAGAAAGCCCGCAAACAGTTTGCTGAAGACAAGCAGACTAAGGACATGGATTACCGGAACCATGTCCCCAAGATTATTATTACATTATTATGCAGGATTTATATAGCGCCAACTGTTTGCGCAGCAGGGGGCCCTGCTCGTTAGAGCTTACAATCTAGGAGGGAGGGTCAATTGATACAAAAGGTAATAGCTGTGAGGGATGAGCTGATGGAGAAAGTAAAACAGTGTATTTGTTAGAAGCAGGATAAGCTTCTTTAAAGAGAGGGGCGAGCATGGGAGGAGGTGACAAGAGAGCTAGAGAGCAGGAGGTATTGGGAGGACCGAAGAGAGCGGCTTGGTTGGTATTTTGAGACTAGGTTAGTGATGTACAGTAGCTGGGGGCAGAGTTGTGGACGGCTTTGAAAATTATTGTTAGTACTTTGAATTTTTTTAGTTGGGTGAGTGGAAGCCAGTGGAGAGATTGGCAGAGAGGGATGGAGGACACTGAACAGTTGGTAAGGTGGATGAGTCTTGCAGCAGCATTCATTATGGACTGAAGGGGGATAGTCTATATAAAAGTAGTTCAATGAGAAGGGAGTTGCAGTAGTCGAGGCGAGAGATAAGGAGTGAATAAGAAGCTTGGTGGTGTCATTGGTTAAAAAGGGGCGTATTCTAGAGATGTTGCAGAGGCTAAGGCGGCATGATTTGGACAGGAATTGGATGTGGGCCTGAAAGGACAGTTCAGAGTCTAGGGTTACCCCTAGCACCCTGGCATGTGGGGACGGACTGATAGTTGTGCCATTGATCTTGACAGAGAAGTCAGGGGAAGAGGCACGTGGGGGAGGAAATATGAGCTCAGTTTTAGATAGATTCAGTTTGAAGAAGTGGTATGACATCCAGGCTGATGTGCCTGTTAGTAAATCAGCTGACCCAGGGAGGATGTGTAGATCGAGAATAGTAGAGGTCCAGGGACAGAACCTTGGTGGACCCCAACGGTAAGAGGTGTTGGAGAGGAGGAAGCAAGTGACACTGAAGGTGCGGTGAGATAGGTAAGATTCAAACCAACTGAGAATACAGCCATGGATACCAAGCAAATTGAGTTTTTTGAGGAGGAGGGGGTGATCAACTGTATCAAAGGCAGCGGAGAGATCCAAGAGTAAGAGTACGGAATAGGGATGAGCCGAACACCCCCCTGTTCGGTTCGCACCAGAACATGCGAACAGGAAAAAAGTTTGTTCGAACATGCGAACACCGTTAAAGTCTATGGGACACGAACATGAATAATCAAAAGTGCTAATTTTAAAGGCTAATATGCAAGTTATTGTCATAAAAAGTGTTTGGGGACCTGGGTCCTGCCCCAGGGGACATGGATCAATGCAAAGCATGCCAGCATGGGTGCGGAGCGGCCCGGGGGAAGAAAATGAGGAAGAGAAGAAGAGAAGAAGAGAAGAAGAGAAGAAAAGAAGAAGAGAAGAAGAGAAGAAGAAGAAGAAGAGAAGAGCGGGAGCCTCCCCCCATGCCATGGGTGAGGAGCGGCCTGAGGAGAAGAAGATAGAAGACGCTGCGGAGGAGATGCTGGACGAGAACGCAGGAGGAAGAACCAGAAGAGCCAGAAGAACCAGAAGAACCAGAAGATGAAGGAAGATAGAAGAAAGAAGAAGTATTTAAATAAAGGAATTGTCAAAAACTGTCTCTTGTCATTTTTAACATTTTTGACATTTTTTTTGTGAAATGGTAGGGGTAAGTACCCCCTTACCATTTCCCACAGGGGGGGGGCGGGATCTGGGGGTCCCCTTGTTAAAGGGGGCTTCCAGATTCCGATAAGCCCCCTGCCCGCAGACCCCCACAACCACCGGCCAGGGTTGTGGGGATGAGGCCCTTGTCCTCATCAACATGGGGACAAGGTGTTTTGGGGGGCTACCCCAAAGCACCCTCCCAATGTTGAGGGCATGTGGCCTGGTACGGTTCAGGAGGGGGGGGGCCGCACTCTCGACCCCCCCTCTTTTCCTGCGGCCTGCCAGGTTGCGTGCTCGGATAAGGGTCTGGTATGGATTTTTGGGGGGACCCCACGCCGTTTTTTTTTTTTTTTTTTTTTGGCGCGGGGTTCCCCTTAAAATCCATACCAGACCTGAAGGGTCTGGTATGGAATTTAGGGGGAACCCCACGTCATTTTTTTTTAAAATTTTGGCGCGGGGTTCCCCTTAATATCCATATCAGACCAGAAGGGCCTGGTATGGAATTTAGGAGGACTCCCACGTCATTTTTTTTTTTTAATTTTGGATCGGGGTTCCCCTTTGGGGAATTCCCATGCCGTTTTTATCAATGAACTTCTATGTGTATTGTCAGCAATGCAATAGCCGCGGGTAGTTTTAAATGAGTTTTTTCCTTCAAAATGTCATTTTGCTGTCAGACTGTTCTAAACACAGGAAACATGCGCCCCTTTACAGGCATACTATAGACACCCCCCAGGTACGAAATTTAAAGGGATATTACACTTTTATTGTTTGACTTTAAGCATTATTAAAATCACTGCTCCTGAAAAAACAGCCGTTTTTAAAACTTTTTTTTGCATTGATACATGTCCCCTGAGGCAGGACCTGGGTCCCCAAACACTTTTTATGACAATAACTTGCATATTAGCCTTTAAAATTAGCACTTTTGATTTCTCGCATAGACTTTTAAAGGGTGTTCCGCGGCATTCGAATTTGCCGCGAACACCCCAAATTGTTCGCTGTTCGGCGAACTTGCGAACAGCCAATGTTCGAGTCGAACATGAGTTCGACTCGAACTCGAAGCTCATCCCTAGTACGGAATAATTACCATTGGTTTTAGCTGTTAGTAAGTCGTTTGTGAGATAAACTTATTTGGTTCGTATGGTGTCAAGCGTGTGTGGCGGCAACCAGTTGAGGAGTACAAAGACAAGTGTGTCTTGCCTACAGTCAAGCATGGTGGTGGGAGTGTCATGGTCTGGGGCTGCATGAGTGCTGCAGGCACCGGGGAGCTACAGTTCATTGAGGGAACCATGAATGCCAACATGTACTGTGACATACTGACAAACAGATCATGATCCCTTCCCTTCGGTGACTGGGCAACAGGGCAGTATTCCAACATGAAAACAACCCGAAAACACACCTCCAAAACGACCACTGCCTTGCTAAAGAAGCTGAGGGTAAAGGTGATGGACTGGCCAAGCATGTCTCCAGACCTAAACCCCATTGAGCATCTGTGGGGCATCCTAAAATGGAAGGTGGAGGAGCGCAAGGTCTCTACCATCCACCAGCCCTGTGATGTTGTCATGGTGTAGTGGAAAAGGACTCCAGTGGCAACCTGTGAAGCTCTGGTGACCTCCATGCCCAAAAGGATTAAGGCAGTGCTGGAAAATATTGGTGGCCACACAAAATATTGACAATTTGGGCCCAATTTGGAAGTTTTTTACTTAGGGGTGTACTCACTTTTGTTGCCAGCGGTTTAGACATTAATGGCTGTGTGTTGAGTTATTTTGAGGGGACAGCAAATTTACACTGTTATACAAGCTGCTTTACATTGTAGCAAAGTGTCATTTCTTCAGTGTTGTTACATGAAAAGATATAATAACATATTTACAAAAATGTTAGGGGTGTACTCACTTTTGTGAGATATTGTATATATAGGGTTGAAAAAAGAATATTAGTCCATCTAGTTCAGGGGTCTCCAAACCTTCTATACAAAGGGCCAGTTTGCCATCCTTCAGACTTTTGAGGGGACGGACTGTGGGGAGTTTAAAGGTAAACCCCATCTCCAATCTTTTCTCTAGCATCTACCTAGAACAGTGGTCCCAACCTGAGACCAAAGCACAGTAAATTCTTTCAAAACCTTCCATGGCCCAGCTGTAATAAAAACTTTATACTCATACTATACAAGTATAGGAATATGTCGTACGTCATCACATACAAATCCATTGGACTTTGGTGTGATCGTGTGTAGGCAAGTCCGTTAGCTCGAAAGTCCATCGGAAGTCCGTCAAAAGTCCGTCGGAAAAAAAGTCGGACCTTTGATGCCGAAAAGTCCACCCAAGTGTACGCGGCATTAGACTCCTTTTCACACTGGGGTGGGTTTCAAGCACTTTAGCGCTGGAAATAGCCTCTGCTAAGTGCCTGAAAACCGCCTCCCATCCATTCCAGTGTGTCTTTTCACACTGGGGCGATGCGCTTGTGGGACGTTCTGAAAAGTCCTGCAAACAGCATCTTTGGGGCAGGTTGGGAGTGCTGTATTTAGAGCTCCCAAAATGCCCTGCCCACTGGAAAGAATAGGCAACGCTTTCAAAGCGCCTAAAGAAAAAAAGCGCTATGAAAGCCCTGCAAAATGGGAGTTTTTAACACTGCCCCCCCCCCAGTCGGTCAGCAGTGGCAACCCCCCACCCCCCGGGCAGGCAGCCAGGACATCCAGCACATCAAAGCCCCGCATTTACCCCATCTGGGAAGCAGGAGGGCAGCGTGTCCGGCGGCTTTCTTCCTCCTCCTGTGGTGTGGATCATGGCGCCTTCTGCCGTGCATCCTCCTCCTCCTAGGCGTCCAATAGGATTGCCTGACCTTTCAGCCAATCGGGGAAACGGGTATCAGACCTGGGCTTCCTGATTGGCGGAGAGGCGATTCAGTGTTAGAAAAGCAAATATTTATTTGCTTTTGTAACGCACCTGGGTGGGCTCTGAGCGCAATGTTCTGCGCTCTGAGTCCACCCTATTTTGAAGCCTATTAGAGCCTCTGGCTCTAATCAGGTACTTAAAAAAAAACACCCCTGCCACTGTAATTCATGAGTCCGGCGTCCTGAAAGGGACCGGACGCATGAATAGGGGGTGGCCGCGGCAGCCGTGGATAGTTTCATGCTATGCATGAACCTAACCATTAGTCATATAAGGGGTGGCGTGGATAGAGGGGGCGGCGCCCGTGCGCCCTTAATGGATGGGCTGCCCCTGGTATTTAAGCTTTTTCTTGGGGGTTACAAGCGACCCCGCTAGTGGCCGAAAGTGGTGCAAAAGTGCAGCTTGAACAGCGCTAAATCGCTGCTAAAACGAGCTGCGCTTTAGCATTAACGCCACTAACGGCTAACGGCCGTCAGTGTGAAAGCAGTCTTACAAGCATGACTCCCACGGGCAGAGGCAACAGCTGGAGAGCCGCCAGTTTGAGACCCCTGATATAAAACTGTATTACAAGGATCAGTTAAAATAGGAATTACTGTAATTTAAATAGACACAATGACAAAAATGATTTAAGTCTATTTAAAACGTGGCAGATGAGGTTCAATATTGAGAAATGTAAATGTATGCACTTGGGTGCCAAAAATACACATGCAAATGACACATTAGGAGGGCTTCCTCTGGAAGGATTAGTGATAGAAAAGGATCTGGGGGGGGGGGGGGGGCTCGTAAATCACAGACTTAGCAATAGCATCCAATGCCAAGCCTCAGCTAACAAAGCTAGGAAAATACTGCAATGCATTGTAAGGGGCGCCCATTCCAAAGATAAATCAATAATTCTACCCCTCCCAAAAAAAAGTCCCATCTACCATATTACTTTTATAGCACAAATCCCCCCTCCGAAGACAAATTATCTTCCTCACCCCCCCTCCTAGCACAAATCTTTGCCTCCCCCCCCCACCAGCTCAAATTCTCTTTCTTCCCATATGCCCCCAACACCAATCCCCAATCCCCCCCCCCCCAAAAAAAAACCTCTCAAACCTATCTACCCCTCAGATTTCCCCTTCCAGCACAAATCCCCCTTCCCCCAATCCCCTATCCTAGCACAGATCCCCCCCCCCCAATCAGCTCTACCAACACAAATACCCCCCACCCCAAAAAAATAAAAATAAATACATTTCCCATCTACCATATTACTTTTATAGCACAAATCCCCCCTCCTAGAACAAATTATCTTCCTCATCCCCCTCCCAGCACAAATCTTTGCCTCCCCCCCAGCTCAAACCCTCTCTCTCCCCATATGCCCCCAACAGCAATCCCCAATCCCCCCCAAAAAAAAACCTCTCAAACTCATCTACCCCTCAAATTTCCCCTCCAAGCACAAATCCTCTCTCCCCAGTCCAAATCTCCCCCTTCCAGCACAAATCCCCCTCCCCCAATCCCCCATCCTAGCACAGATACCCCCCCCCCAATCATCTCTACTAGCACAAATACCCCTCACCCCACAAAAATAAAAAAAATAAAATTTCCCATCTACCATATTACTTTTATAGCACAAATCCCCTCTCTGAGCAAAAAATTATCTTCCCCACCCCCCTTGCAGCACAAATATTTGCCCCCCCCAGCTCAAATCCTCTCTCTCCCCATATGCCCATATGCCCCCAGCACCAATCCCCAATCCCCCCCCCCAAAAAAAAAAAAACCTCTCAAACCCATCTACCCCTCAAATTTCCACTCCAAGCACAAATCCTCTCTCCCCAATCCAAATCGCCCCCATCTAGCACAAATCCCCCTTCCCCAATTCCCCATCCTAGCACAGATACCCCCCCAATCATCTCTACTAGCACAAATACCCCCCCACACCCCAAAAAAAATAAAACATAAGAATTTCCCATCTACCATATTACTTTTATAGCACAAATCCCCCCTCTGAGCACAAATTATCTTCCCCACCCCCCTCCCAGCACAAATCTTTGCCTCCCCCCCCCACCAGCTCAAATTCTCTTTCTTCCCATATGCCCCCAACACCAATCCCCAATCCCCCCCCCAAAAAAACCCTCAAACCCATCTACCCCTCAAATTTCCCCTTCAAGCACAAATCCTCTCTCCCCAGTCCAAATCGTCCCCTTCCAGCATAAATCCCCCTTCCCCCAATCCCCTATCCTAGCACAGATACCCCCCCCAATTATCTCTACCAACACAAATACCCCCACCCCAAAAAAATAAAAAAAATTAATTTCCCATCTACCATATTACTTTTATAGCACAAATCCCCCCTCTGAGCACAAATTATCTTCCCCATCCCCCTTGCAGCACAAATATTTGCCCCCCCAGCTCAAATCCTCTCTCTCCCCATATGCTCATATGCCCCCAGCACCAATCCCCAATCCCCCCCCAAAAAAAACTCTCAAACCCATCTACCCCTCAAATTTCCCCTCCAAGCACAAATCCTCTCTCCCCAGTCCAAATCGCCCCCATCTAGCACAAATCCCCCTTCCCCAATTCCCCATCCTAGCACAGATACCCCCCCAATCATCTCTACTAGCACAAATACCCCCCACACCCCAAAAAAAAAAACATAAGAATTTCCCATCTACCATATTACTTTTATAGCACAAATCCCCCCTCTGAGCACAAATTATCTTCCCCACCCCCCTCCCAGCACAAATATTTGCCTCCCCACCCCCCAGCTCAAATCCTCTCTCTCCCCATATGCCCATATGCCCCCAGCACCAATCCCCCCCCCAAAAAAAAAAAAAAAAAAAACCTCTCGAACCCATCTACCCCTCAAATTTTCCTCTCCAAGCACAAATCCTCTCTCCCCAGTCCAAATCTCCCCCTTCCAGCACAAATCCCCCTTCCCAAACCCCCATCCTAGCACAAATACCCCCCACCCCACAAAAATAAAAAAATAAAATTTCCCCTCTACCATATTACTTTTATTAAAACAAATTCCCCCTCCTAGCACAAATTCTCTATTACCGTCCCCCCTCCCAACAACCCCTCCCCCCCAAATCACCACTCCTAGCACACCTCCCCAGATTTGCCCTCCTACAACAGTTCTTACCCCCTGCTGCCCCCAAATTCCCCTTATCAACGGAATCCCCCCCAATCTTCTTGTGGTGCCCCCACCTTACCTGATACCACCGTGCCCAGGGCAGCCCCCCTCCTGCCTACCCCTTGTTCCAGCCCTGGATGGACTAGCAGAATTTAGATCTAATATCTTGAAGCCAAACTCCAGCTCACACTGCAGTTACAGCAACATTTTTTTCTTCTTTTGCACCAGAAGTTAGGCATCGAAAACACAGAGAGCCAGATGGTCCCCAGTCATCTCTATGACTCTCGGAGGCCTGGGCGCGACATTATGACGTTATGTCCGAGCCGACGGAATTAAACATTGCCGGGGACTTGACAGGAAAGCCTGAGATCGTTTATTTTTAAATTTTTGGATTTCAGGCTTTCCAGCCTGGAGAAGAGATGTGGAGTCTTAAAGACCTTACAGACCCCACATTTCTCCATAAAGAGGACCTGTCACACACATAGGAATAAAAGTGATCAAAACATTTTTTTTAAGGGAAAGTGTAAAAATAAAACAATTTCAATAAAATAAACAATAAAAAAAAAAATGAAAGCGCCCTCGTCCCTGTGTGCTCACGCACAGAAGCCAACGCATTTATAGGTCAAGTCCGCAGGGCTGGTGCAAGGATTTTTGTCACCCTAGGTGAAACCTCATTTTGCCACCCCCTTTGCCCTGCCCATGTAACACATGTGACCTACCTGACCATTACATTGACCTACCTGACCCCTACACTAACCTACCTGACCCATACACTCATCTACCTGACCATTACACTGACCTATCTGACCACTACACTGACCTATCTGACCACTACACTGACCTACCTGACCCCTACACTGATCTACCTGACCATTACACTGACCTACCTGATCCCTACACTGACCTACCTGACCATTACACTGACCTATCTGACCACTACACTCACCTATCTGACCCCTACACTGACCTACCTGACCACTACACTAACCTACCTGACCCCTACACTAACCTACCTGACCACTACACTGACCTACCTGACCACTACACTGACCTACCTGACCATTACACTGACCTATTTGACCCCTACACTGACCTACCTGACCCCTACACTGACCTACCTGACCCCTACACTGACCTACCTGACCATTACACTGACCTACCTGACCACTACACTAACCTACCTGACCCCTACACTGACCTACCTGACCCCTACACTGACCTACCTGACCAGTACACTGACCTACCTGACCCCTACACTGACCTACCTGACCATTACACTGACCTACCTGACCCCTACACTAAGCTACCTGACCCTTTCACTGACCTACCTGATTCCTACTTCCTGCAGTACTTACACTCCCTCCTCCCCCATCCCTCCCACACACAGTACGATGTAAATCAGAAGATCCATCCTCCTCCTTACCTCTTCATGGCTTCATAGACCATCTCATCAGGGCTCTCCTCAGCACTGGGCGGGCAGTTATTTAGGAGTCCCCGCCAGCACCATCCAGCCGCTCCTTGGTGTCCCCCGCCCGGAGGTCAGCTAACAGCCGCTGCACCTCTCCCAATGCTCCCATGATCTCCACCGAGCACCACCCTGCCCTGTCTGTTGTACTCATACACGGCCTTTGTACAGCACCAGAGGGACAGGCTGGAACAAAGGAGTACCGGGGCCGGCGCTGTCAGGTATTATGGTGAGGACATGTGAGAGCGGGGAGCTCAGCGGGACACATCGGGGGATTGGCAGCACCTACAGCAGATGTGTTCTTGGGACAGCCGGCACTGAACGGGACTCACAGCGACTAGTTTGCCTAGTGGTAGCGTCGGCCCTGCATGTCCGCATATGTAAAGGACATTCAAACCACACATGTGGTATCACTGCAAACGTTAGAGTGAGAGCAAACATTCTAGCTCAAGATCTCCTCTGTAACTCTAAACAGGTAACTTGTAAAAAAATTTTAAAGTTCCGCCTATGGAGAATTTTAAGTACCAAAGTTTGACACCATTCCAAGAGTGTGCATAATTTTAAAGCATGACATGTAAGATATCTATTTACTCAGCATAACATCATCTTTCACATTATACAAAAAAATGGGCTAACTTTATGTGTTTTTTTAATTTTTTTTATTCATGAAACAGTTTTTTTTTTCCAAAAAAAAGGCGTTTGAAAAATCGCTGCGCAAATACTGTGTGACATAAGAAATTGCAGTGACCACCATTTTATTCCCCAGGGTCTCTGCTAAAATATATATATATATATATATATATAATTTTTGGGGATTCTGAGTAATTCTCTAGAAAAAAAAATTATGATTTTTACATGTAGGAACAAAGTGCCAGAATTGGCCCAGATGGGAAGTGGTTAATACAAACATTAAAAATGTTTATTGGTCCAACAGCAAACTTAAAAAAGATAAAAAGGCTCCTGTGTATACAGACTGGACTGTATAAGTGTCAATCTCATGTTGCTATAACCCCACATAGACGTGCCTTGAGAGGCTGAAAACACATACCATTAGTCAAGCAGGTGCTGGAGGGGAGAAAGAGAGGAGATCGTCTTCATAGGTAAAACCACTCATTCTCCCAGATTAAAAAAAGCAGATGCTGTGCAAGGGATATGGTGAAGAGCCCAATATATACCGCTGTGATGGACTGCTGGCACAATGTGGAGAGGCCAGGGATGTATATTGCAGGCAACGGTGCAAAAAAGCCAGGGATTTGTTAGACAGCCAAAGAAGAAATATTTATTGAACACAAATAAAATCTGAAAGTACAATTAAAATCATATAATAGATGCTGCCAGGTTTGTTATACAACCAGCATAGTAGGCAGTAGTGATAGGATCGACGCATTTTGCCCAGATTGGGCTTCTTCAGGATCCACTTTGTGATTTACAGCATATTGACTAATTAATAATACAAACACTATAATCTATTAACATAATACAACCTACAAATAATACATTACATATTGAGGTTTAACCTTACATTGAGGCAAGAGTTCTTTACACTTATGCCCTGTGCACACAATAGGATTTTCCGATGGAAAATGTGTGATAGGACCTTGTTGTCGGAAATTCCGACCGTGTGTAGGCTCCATCACACATTTTCCATTGGAATTTCTGACACACAAAGTTTGAGAACAGGCTATAAAATTTTCCGACAACAAAATCTGTTGTCAGAAATTCCGATCGTGTGTACACAAATTGTTGGCTACTGCCCCGTTTATAGTCCCGACAAACGTGTTTGACGTCACCGCGTTCAGAACGATCGGATTTTCCGACAACTTTGTGTGACCGTGTGTATGCAAGACAAGTTTGAGGCAACATCCGTTGGAAAAAATCCATGGATTTTGTTGTCGGAATGTCCGATCAATGTCCGACCGTGTGTACAGGGCTTTAGAGCAGTAAAAATACAGAACTCCCTCCCCCCAGGAAGTGATGCTAGCCAAGAGTGTTGACAACTTTAAAACACTTTTAGATGTATTCCTATGAAGCAGAATATGCAGGGCTATTAGAGAATATGTATCATGCACACATATACACATAGGTTGAATTGGATGGACCTGTGTCTTTTTTCAGCCTTATAAACAATGTAACTATCAAAAACTTTATTTTTTCTCATTATCGCTCTTTTTCTGTCAGACTGAGCTTTAAAATACAAAGTTTCTTTTTTTTTTTGTCTATGCAAGCTGTGCTTTTGCATTGCTAAATAAATGGCAACTTCTAATGGAAAAGCAAGACAGTGTTTATAAAAGAGATACCGGCAATCGCAAAATAAACTAATTAACACTTTCACCATATCACTGTGCATTGGGGAATAATCTAACATTAAACTCTATGCATAAAGAACTGAAGAGCTTAAAAAAAGAACAGGGAACATTCCAACTGCATATAGAAGACTTTTCTTCCATAATAGCCACACATACGGTGCATCCGGAAAGTATTCACAGCACTTCACTTTTTCCACATTTTGTTATGTTACAGCCGTATTCCAAAATTGATTAAATTCATCATTTTCCTCAAAATTCTACCAACAATACCACATAATGACAACATGAAAGAAGTTTGTTTGAAATCTTTTCAAATTTATTAAAAATAAAAAAACAAAAAAATCCCATATACATAAGTATTTACAGCCTTTGCCCAATACTTTGGTGAAGCCCCTTTGGCACCAATTACAGCCTCAAGTCTTTATAAGGATGATGCTCCAAGCTGGGCACATCTGTTTTTGGGCAGTTTCTCCTTTTCTTCTTTGCAGGACCTCTCAAGCTCTATCGGATTGGATAGGGAGCGTCGGTGCACAGCCATTTTCAGATCTCTCCAGAGATGTTCAATCAGTTTCAAGTTTGGGGCTCTGGCTGGGCCACTCAAGGACATTCACAGAGTTGTCCCATAGCCACTCCTTTGCTATCTTGGCTGTGTTCTTAGGTTCATTGTCCAGTTGGAAGATGAACCTTCGTCCCAGTTTGAGGTCCGGAGCGTCCAAAGATGTCTCTGTAGATTGCTGCATTAATATTTCCTTCGATCCTGGCTAGTCTCCCATTTCCTGCCACTGAAAAACATCCCCACAGCATGATGCTGCCACCACCATGCTTCAATGTAGGGGTATGCCTGTATATCAAGAATAATGTACACGTGAATGTGAGAGATGACGTCACTAAAGGAGCTAGGGAGGAGGTAGAATCCTTATGGGTAGAGCGCCAAAGAGATGAAGCTAAGGGGAAAATAATACTGGGAGTATGCTATAGGCCCCCTAACCTGAGGGAGGAGGGGGAGGCGGACCTCCTATCACAATTTGGATTAGCAGCAGGAATGGGAAGTTTTATCGTAATGGGGGAATTTAATTATCCAGACATAGATAGGGCGGAGGGAACCACGCATTCGTCCAAGGCTCGCCAGTTCTTAAATGTCTTGCAGGACAATTTCATGGGTCAGATGGTAGGCGCACCATCTAGAAATAAAGCGTTACTAGATATACTGATCACCAACAATACAGACCTGATCACGGATGTGGAAATACGGGGCAATTTAGGAAACAGCGATCACAGGTCAATTGACTGCAGTATAAATTTCACAAATAGGAAACGTAAGGGGAATACAAAGACACTAAATTTCGAAAGAGCCAGCTTCCCTAAACTAGGAACCTTGGTAGAAGATATAAATTGGGATAAAATCTTAGGAACAAAGAACACGGAGAAGAGATGGGTTCACTTTAAGAGCATATTAAATAAGGACATTAACCAGTGCATCCCGTTGGGTAATAAAAGAGCGAACAAAAGTCCTGGATGGCTTAACGCCAATGTAAAAAAATGCATATAAAAGCAAAAGAGAAGGCCTTCAAAAAATACAAGGTTGAGGTATTATCATCAGCATTCAAACTTTATAAAGAATGCGACAAGAAATGTAAGGGTGCAATAAGGGCGGCTAAGATAGAACACGAAAGACATAGTGGAGGAGAGCAAAAAAAAAATCCCAAGACTTTTTTTAGCCACTTCCCACCCCGCCTATAGCAGATTGACGGCTGGGAAGTGGTTCTGTTATCCTGACTGGGCGTCATATAATATCCAGCAGGACAAAATGCCGGGGCACGCCCACAGGGGCGTGCAGCTCGGTGATAGTGAGTGGGCATGTCAGTCTAACACGCCGCATCTACGATCATGGTGAGAAAGCCTCTGCCAGATCAGCTTTGACCAGTTATTTTGACGTGATCAGCTGTGACCAATCACAGCTGATCATCGCGTGAACCAGGAAGTGTCGGTAAACTGCCGATCGGCAGCTCTCCCTGTCAGAGGGGGGGTCTGTGCTGATAATCAGCACATTGAATAGTGCCCACCACAGTGCCAATGAGTGCCCTACACCTTTCAGAACCTCATCAGTACCTCATCATTAGTGCTGCCCATCAGTGCCCCCTATCAGTGCCAATCAGTACCGCCTATCAGTGCCAATCAATGCCGCCTGTCAGTGCTCATCAGTGCCACCTATCAGTCCCGCCTATCAGTGCCCATCAGTGCTGCATATCAGTGCCGCCTATTGGTGCCCATCAGTGCTGCATATCAGTGCCATCTATCAGTGCCCATCAATTCTACATATCAGTGCCTCCTCATCAGTGCCCATCAGTGCCACCTAATCAGTACCAACTCATCAGTGCCCATCAGTGCCACCTCATCAGTGCTCATCAGTGAAGGGGAAATCAAAATTTTATACCAAAACAAAGAAAAACATTTTTTTTTCAAAACATTTGGTCTTTTTTAGTTGGTTTAGCAAAAAATAAAAACACCAGTGGTGATCAAATACCACCAAAAGAAAGCTCTATTTGTAGGAAGAAAATTATAAAAATTTAGTTTGGGTACAGTGTTGCATGACCGTGCAATTGTCATTCAAAGTGCAACAGCGCTGAAAGTTGAAAATTGCCCTGGGCAGGAAGGGGCGAAAGTGCCTGATATTGAACTGGTTAAGTATGTAAACAGTAAAAGAGGGAGGACAGACCATATTAGCCCCATAAAAAATGAGGAAGAACATCTGGCCACAAAGGATGGGGAGATGGTGAAGGTATTGAATTTATTCTTCTCCTCAGTCTTCACGAGGGAATCGGGGGGCATCAGTAACCAAAACTGCAGTGTTCATCCTCGTGACACATCACAGGAAGCACCCTCATGGCTCGGGAAACTTAACATTAAGAAATCACCGGAACCAAATGGCTTTCACCCGAGAGTACTTAGGGAACTCAGTCAAGTAATTGCCAGACCATTGTTACTAATTTTTACTGACAGTCTACTGACTGGAATGGTACCAGCAGAATGGAGAAAAGCCAATGTAGCACCAATATTTCAAAAGGGCCCAAAATACATCCCTGGGAATTACAGACCAGTTAGCCTAACATCAATAGTATGCAAGCTCTTGGAGGAGATGATAAGGGTCTATATACAAGATTTTAGTAATGAAAATGGTATCATTAGCAGTAATCAGCATGGATTTCTGAAGAATCGTTCTTGCCAAACCAATCTATTAACCTTCTATGAGGAGGTAAGTTGCCATCTAGATAAAGGAAGGCCCGTAGACGTGATCTGGATTTTGCAAAAGAATTTGACACAGTTCCCCATAAACATTTACTGTACAAAATAAGGTTAGTTGGCATGGACCATAGGGTGAGTACATGGATTGAAAACTGGCTACAAGGGCGAGTTCAGAGGGTGGTGATAAATGGGGAATACTTGTAATGGTCAGGGGTGGGGTCCCACAGGGTTCTGTGCTGGGACCAATCCTATTTAATTTGTTCATAAACGACTTGAAGGATGGGGTAAACAGTTCAATCTCTATATTTGCAGACAACACTAAGCTAAGCAGGGCAATAACTTCCCCGCAGGATATGGAAACCTTGCAAGAAGATCTGAACAAATTAATGGCGTGTGCAACTACATGACAAATCTGGTTTAATGTAGAAAAATGTAAAATAATGCATTTGGGTGGCAAAAATATGAATCTGATATATACACTAGGGGGAGAACTTCTGGGGGAATCTAGGATGGAAAAGGACCTGGGGGTCCTAGTAGATGATAGGCTCAGCAATGGCATGCAATGCGAAGCATGCATTGCGGCTCTGAACAGTGCATTGCAAGCCCTGATTGGCTGAAGCAGTGAAAGCTTCAGCCAATCAGGGCACAGAGCACTGTCCGAGTCATGATTGGACATTGTCATCATGACTTTATCCAATCATAGCTTATTCCCGCCCCACAGTATAAAAGTATTCTTTCAATGGCAGCCATTTTCAGTGTGAATTCGGCATGGAGAGAGATAGAACAGGGCTCTGTTCAGTGCTATTAGTTAGTGTGCCATACTGTGCTAATTGCTTCAATTGTCAGTGTACAATATTAGTTTAGTGTCAGTCTAGGGATAGGGTAAGTGTAGGGAGGAGGACCCATCATTTAGCTTTGCATAGTGTGCATATAGAGCATTGTGGTCAGGTTTGGGGGGGCAAACAAACGGTCAAACGACCCATTTGTTCGGATGTACGCCGAACAACAAATGTTCGGCCCGAACTGTTCACCCATCCCTAGTTAGTGTTGCAGTTTAATTTTCTTGGTGGACAATAGTGGGGTGCAGGCTTTCTGCATACCCCTTGTATCTGTGTATAGACTGAAGCAGAAACTTTCTTCATGGTTCTCCAGTGCATAGTTAATCTTGACACCATGTTGATGATAGCTCTAGCGGAATTAGGGCACAATTCGCAATGGCACACTTCTCTATGATGTTCACCCTTCCAAGCTGCCTTTGGGTATCATCCCAGGGTTCTCCCCTTCCAGTCTTCCTTGGTAGAGGTAAGTTAGGTCCTAGATTTATAGGACCTTTGCGTCAACCAGGTGGCTTATAAACTACGCTTGCCCCCTCACCTTCGAATTCCCAATATGTTTCATGTATCCTTGCTTAAACCCTTTGTCAAGAATAGGTTCTCTCTACCCTCTAGACGTCCTTCTCCAGTCTCTGTGGATGACCATCAAGAGTACAAAGTTATCTAAATTTTGGATTCACTTTCCAGTATCTAGTGGACTGTAAAGGGCTACTCCATTGCAGAAATGTCTTGGGTGCCTGCTTGTGATGTTCTTGTCCCATGGCTGGAAAAGTCATTCCACGATAGGCACCCTGTGTAGGGATGAGCCGAACACCCCCCGGTTCGCATCCAGAGCATGCGAATAGGCAAAAAATTTGTTAAAACACCGTTAAAGTCTATGGTACATGAACATGAATAATCAAAAGTGCTCATTTTAAAGGCTTATATGCAAGTTATTGTCATAAAAAGTGTTTGGGGACACGGGTCCTGCCCCAGGGGACATGTATCAATGCAAAAATAGGTTTTAAAAACAGATGTTTTTTCGGGAGCAGTGATTTTAATAATGCTTAAAGTGAAACAATAAAAGTGTAATATTCCTTTAAATTTCATACCTGGGGGTGTCTATAGTATGCCTGTAAAGGGGCGCATGTTTCCTGTGTTTAGAACAGTCTGACAGCAAAATGACATTTCTAAAGGAAAAAAAGTCATGTAAAACTACTATCGCTACTATCACTACTAACTACTTTAAAACTACTATCGCTAGCGACGGCTATATTGAATTGTTGGTCCGGCAATACACATAAAAGTTCATTGATAAAAACGGCATGGGATTCCCCCACAGGGGAACCCCGAACCAAAATTTAAAAAAAAAATGGCGTGGGGTCCCCCCAAAAATCCATACCAAACCCTTATCCAAGCACGCAACCTGGCAGGCCGCAGGAAAAGAGGGGGGACGAGAGAGCGCCCCCTCCACCCCCTGAACCGTACCAGGCCACATGCCCTCAACATTGGGAGGGTGCTTTGGGGTAGACCCCCAAAGCACCTTGTCCCCATGTTGATGGGGAGAAGGGCCTCATCCCCACAACCTTTGCCCGGTGGTTGTGGGGGTCTGCGGGCGGGGGGCTTATCGGAATCTGGAAGCTCCCTTTAACAAGGGGACCCCCAGATCCCGGCCCCCCCGTGTGAATTGGTAATAGGGTACAAATGTACCCCTACCATTTCACAAAAAAGTGTCAAAAAGGTTAAAAAACACAAGAGACGGTTTTTGACAAGTCCCTTATTAATTTCTTCTTCTTTCCACTTCTTCTTCCATCTTCTTTCTTCTGGTCTTTCTTCGGTGTTCTTCTTCCTCCATCTTCTTCTTCTCCATTTTCTTCTTCCTCCACTCTTCTTGTCCCACATCTTCCTCCGGTTTCTTCTCTGCTTCATCCGCACGATCCGCCTCAGTGGCTGTCTTCCACCGTGTGACGCTTCGGTTCTTCTGACACTTCTTATATAACGGAGTGTGGGGCCTACCGGTGACCCCGCCCTCTTCTGACGCACGGGGACTTCACTGGAGACTTCCCTATGGCTTTCCCCGTGTTGTCAGAGGGGGCAGGGTCACCCATTTACGTAACCGGGTGACCCGTCAGAAGAACCTGAAGCGTCACCCGGCGGAAGACTCCTACTGAGGCGGATCGTGCGGACGGAGCGGAGAAGAAGCCGGTGGAAGATGCGGGACAAGCAGAGGAAGAAGAAGATGGAGCAGAAGAAGATGGAGGAAGAAGAACACCGAAGGAAGACCAGAAGAAAGAAGATGGAAGAAGAAGTGGAAAGAAAAAGAGATTAATAAAGGACTTGTCAAAAACCATCTCTTGAGTTTTTTAACCTTTTTGACACTTTTTTTGTGAAATGGTAGGGGTACATTTGTACCCCATTACTAATTTACACAGGGGGGGCCGGGATCTGGGGGTCCCCTTGTTAAAGGGGGCTTCCAGATTCCGATAAGCCCCCCACCTGCAGACCCCCACAACCACTGGGCAAGGGTTGCGGGGATGAGGCCCTTCTCCCCATCAACATGGGGACAAGGTGCCTTGGGGGGCTACCCCAAAGCACCCTCCCAATATTGAGGGCATGTGGCCTGGTACAGTTCAGGAGGGGGCGCTCTCCCCCCCCTCTTTTCCTGCGGCCTGCCAGGTTGCGTGCTCGGATAAGGGTCTGGTATGGATTTTTGGGGGGACCCCACGCCATTTTTTTAAAAATTTTGGCACGGGGTTTCCCTTAAAATCCATACCAGACCCTTCCAGACCTGAAGGGTCTGGTATGGATTTTGAGGAGGAGCCCCACGCCATTTTTTTTTTAATGTTGGCGTGGGGTTCCCCTTATTATTAATACCAGACCTGAAGGGCCTGTTATGGAATTTAGGGCTACCCCCACGCATTTTTTTTTTAAATTATGGTTCGGGGTTCCCCTGTGGGGGAATCCCATGCCGTTTTTATCAATGAACTTTTATGTGTATTGCTGGACCGACAATTCTTTATAGCCAGCGCTAGCGATAGTAGTTTTACAGTAGTTAGTAGTGATAGTACCAATAGTAGTTTTACATGACTTTTTTCCTTTAGAAATGTAATTTTGCTGTCAGACTGTTCTAAACACGGGAAACATACGCCCCTTTACAGGCATACTATAGACACCCCCAGGTACGAAATTTAAAGGAATATTACACTTTTATTGTTTCACTTTAAGCATTATTAAAATCACTGCTTCTGAAAAAACGGTCGTTTTTAAAACTTTTTTTTGCATTGATACATGTCCCCTGGGGCAGGACCCACCTACTCAAACACTTTTTATGACAATACCATTCATATTAGCCTTTAAAATTAGCACTTTTGATTTCTCCCATGGACTTTTAAAGGGTGTTCCGCGGCTTTTGAATTTGCCGCGAACACCCCAAATTGTTCACTGTTCGGCGAACGGGTGAACAGCCAAACTCTTGTTTGACCCGAACATAAAGCCCATCCCTACTTCTGTGTAGAGCCCTTGTTATGCCCTGCTCCTTGATCTTGTACCCTGGCCCCACCCAGTGTCCAGCTGTAGGCAGTCACATGATTTAGTGACCTATAAATCATCACTTCCCCTTCCTGTATTTGCCCTAGTATAGGTTCCTGTTTCTTGGTGTAAGTTATTGTGTGTCTGGTTCCTGACATTGCTTGTTCTGGACTTTGCTTCTTGGATTACCCCTTGGATTAATGCTGATTTTGTTGCCGACCCTGCCTGTTCCCAACGCCACCTTCTGGTAGACCCCTGTGTACTTCTGCCTTGGTCCGCTGACTTGGATCATTTAGGATTGCCCTTTCTGCCAACTGGTTCCTGTCTTCGGCCTCTACTAACTGTGAGTTATTTGCTGGTGGTTCCTTGTTAGGCTGTTTGCACCTTCTATTGTGGTCCCCTAATACTGGCTGCAGGATCTCAACCGTCCCTCCATCTGATACTGGGATAACAAAACTACCGGTCAGGAAACAGGAGTGATGGTTGGAATCTCCTGGCAGCTCCTGACACCAAGCTGCTTTCAGAACAGGCATTTAGTGCTGCAGGAGGTTTTGTTACTGATCATAGAACGCATCTGTCCACAGACTCTGTGGACCGTTTGACTTTAAAAAAATTAATCAGTTCTGGATTACCAGCTATGAAGCCCCTGATGCCCATGTCACTGATTAAGTCTTTTTGGGATGTGGAATCTCTGAAGGACTTTCAGGCTGCCTAGCTTTGAGGGTGTTTAATCATTTCATATGGAAGAATGTTTTTAGTATAGGTTTCATGGGCACAATTAAAACACCCAAAGACCAATTTTTCAGCACCTGTTTGACAGGTGCATTTCATTGCATTTTTTTTGCCTTCATCAAGAGCACCTCTATAGGGTTATGGTGGAAAGGCGCCCCCAGCACCTAAAGAGTAATTTTTCAGCACCTGTTTGACAGGTGCATATCATTGCAATTTTTTACAGCAAGGCCAATTCTTGCTTTCATCAAGAGTACCTCTATAGGGTTATTGTGGGAAGGCGCCACCGACACCCAAAGATCAATTTTTACGCACCCGTTACTTCTATCCAAAGTCAAAGTGACACCAGAATGTATCCAAAAAAACTCTAATCTTGTTCCCAGTGCACTACTTTGTGGCCTCATCATACACACTGGCTCCCCAGCTGTTGCTGAGCAAAATAAAGGCAGCTTGCAGGGAAAAATTTCATTTTTTTGGGGCTTTATAAATGCAATTATTGCTGCAGCAGATTCTAGACATGGTACAGATCTGCCACTTTACAGGTAGACTAAGGGGAGCCCCGCCTCAGGCACTATATTGGAAGGAATTTTTCATTTTATGCTTTCACTTTAAAAATCAAAAAATGACTGCTCATTTAGCCACTTCAATACCGGGCTATAGTCATATGACGTCCACAGATGGGATCTCCCATCCTGGGCGGGCGTCATATGACGTCCTCGGTTTCTTGCCGCGCACAGAGCGACGATCAGGGACGAGGCTTGTCACCCTGACACAGCCCAACCCCGATCGCAGTAAAAAGCCAATGAAATTGGCTCTTTACCACGTGTCCGGCTGTGTCCAATCACAGCCGGTCACAGAATGTCAACAAACCGCGGTAACATCTCGTTACCGCGGTTTGTTGACATTCTGTGACCGATCGTGTGTAAGATGGAGATTGCGATAACATCTCGTTACTGCTCACAGTATACACCAACACACACTGATTGCCCCCCCAATAAAGAGGACCTGTTATCACCCATCAAAGTACCTGTCATCACCCATCAAAGTACCTCTCATCACCCATCAAAGTACCTGTCATCACCATTCAAAGTACCTGTCATCACCATTCAAAGTACCTGTCACAACCCATCAAAGTACTTGTCACAGCCCATCTGAGTACCCGAGTACCTGTCACAGTTCATCTGAGTACCCGAGTACCTGAGTACTTGTCACAGTCCATCTGAGTACCCCACGTACCTGTCACAGTCTATCTGAGTACCCGAGTACCTATCACAGTTCATCTGAGTACCTGAGTACCTGTCACAGTCCACCTGAGTACCCAAGTACCTGAGTACCTGTCACAGTCCGTCTGAGTACCCAAGTACCTGAGTACCTGTCACAGTTCATCTGAGTACCTGAGTACCTGTCAGAGTCCATCTGAGTACCTGAGTACCTGAGTACCTGTCACAGTTCATCTGAGTACCCAAGTACCTGAGTACCTGTCACAGTTCATCTGAGTACCCAAGTACCTGTCTCAGTCCATCTGAGTACCCTAGTACCTGAGTACCTGTCACAGTTCATCTGAGTAGCTGAGTACCTGTCACAGTTCATCTGAGTAGCTGAGTACCTGTCACAGTCCATCTGAGTACCTGAATACCTGTCACAGTCCATCTGAGTACCTGTCACAGTTCATCTGAGTACCCAAGTACCTGAGTACCTGTCACAGTTCATCTGGGTACACGAGTACCTGAGCACCTGTCACAGCCCATCTGAGTATCTGTCACAGTTCATCTGAGTACCTGTCACAGCCCATCTGTGTACCTGAGTACCTGTCACAGCCCATCTGAGTACCTGTCACCAGGCCATCAGAGTACCCGAGTACCTGTCACCAGGCCATCAGAGTAACCGAGTACCTGTCACCAGGCCATCAGAGTAACCGAGTACCTGTCACCAGGCCATCAGAGTAACCGAGTACCTGTCACCAGCCCATCAGAGTACCCGAGTACCTATCTGCAGCCCATGCCTCATAGAATATATGTTGGGGTGTTTTCTTTCAAAAATGGGGTCATTTTGTGGGTAATTCCACTGTCCTGGTGCTCAAGGACCTTCAAAAGTGTGATAGGTAGGAATGAAATGGGATGTGTAATTTATGCTCCTAGAACGCCTAAAGGTACTACTTCAATGATGGGCCTCTGTATGTGGCCAGGCTGTGTAAAAGTCTCACGCATATGGTATCCCCATACTCAGGAGGAGTAGCAGAATGTGTTTTGGGGTGTAATTTTTGCTATATACATGCTATGTGTTAGAAATATCTTATACATTGATAACTTTGTGTAAAAAAAAAAAAAAAAGATTTTCATTTTCTTTCCACGTTTTCTGAAGACTTGTGTAAAAAAAAATAACCGTTCAAAAGACTCATAATGCCTCATGGAATATACGTTGGGGTGTTTGTTTTCCAAAATGGGGTAATTTTGTGGGTAATTCCATTGTCCTGGTGCTCCAGGGCCTTAAAAAATGTAATAGGTCGTTAGGAAATTAGAGGTTTAATTTATGCTCCTTGAAGGCCTGACGGTGCTCCCTGCATGTTGGGCCTCTGTATGTGGCCAGGCTGTGTAAAAGTCTCACACATGTGGTATTGTCATACTCAGGAGGAGTAGCAGAATGTATTTTGGGGTGTCATTTTTGCTATATACATGCTTTGAGTTAGAAATATCTTATAAACTGACCACTGTGTAAAAAAAAAAAATATACATTTTTATTTTCTTTCCACGTTTTTCAAAGACTTGTGGAAAAAAATGAACCGTTCAAAAGACTCAATATGCCTCATAGAATAGACGTTGGGTTGTTTTCTTTCCAAAATGGGGTCATTTTGTGGGTAATTCCATTGTCTTGGTGCTCCAGGGCCTTCAAAAATGTAATAGGTCGTTAGGAAATTAGAGGTTTAATTTATGCTCCTAGAACGCCTGACGGTGCATGTTGGACCTCTCTGTGTGGCCAGGCTGTGTAAAAGTCACACACATGTGGTATTGCCATACTCGGGAGGAGTAGCAGAATGTAATTGGAAGTATGCATACTGTATGCTGTGTGAGGAATAACTTTTAATAAATGATTTTCCCAAGAATTGTGGGAAAAAATTACAACTTCAAAAAACTCACCATGCCTCTTAATAAATACCTTTGACTGTCTACTTTTCAAAAAGGGGTCATTTGGGGGGTATTTGTACTTTCCTGACATTTCAGAGCCTCAAGAAATGCATCAAGTGTGATCAGGTGTGATCAATTTTCAATGATTTGCATCATAGCTTGTAGACTGTATAACTTTCACAGAGACCAAATAATATCCACTAATTTGGGTTATTTTTACCAAAGATATGTAGCAGTATAAATTTTGGCCCAAATGTATGAACAAAAATTACTTATTTGCAAAATGTTATCATAGAAACTAAAAAAAGTGTTTTTTTTCAAAATTTTCGCTCTTTTTTCACTTATGTCGCAAAATTTTTTATTGAGGAGTGGCTTTCATCTGGCCACTATACCATGTAGGCCTGATTGGTGGAGTGCTGCAGAGATGGTTGTTCTTCTGGAAGGTTCTCCTCTCTCCACAGAGAAACACTGGAGCTCTGTCAGAGTGACCATCGGGTTCTTGGTCACCTCCCTGACTAAGGCCCTTCTCCGGGTGTCCCGCTCTAGAAGAGTCCTGGTGGTTCCAAACTTCTTCCATTTACAGATGATGGAGGCCACTGTGCTCATTGGGGTCTTCAATACTGCAGACATTTTTCTGTACCCTTCCCCAGATCTGTGCCTCCACACAATCCTGTCTCGGAGGTCTACAGACAATTCCTTGGACTTCATGGCTTGGTTTGTGCTCTGACATGCGCTGTTAACTGTGGGACCTTATATAGACAGGTGTGTGCCTTTCCAAATCGTGTCCAATCAACTGAATTTACCACACGTAAAGTTGTAGAAACATCTCAAGGATGATCAGTGAAAACAGGGTGCACCTGAGCTCAATTTTGAGTGTTATGACAAAGGTGGTGAATACTTATGTACATGTGATTTTTTTTTTTTTAATTTTTACTAAATTTGCAAAGATTTCAAACAAATTTCTTTCCCGTTGTCATTATGGGATATTGTTTGTAGAATTTTGAGGAAAATAATGAATTTGATGCATTTTGGAATAAGGCTGTAACATAACAAAATGTGGAAAAAGTGAAGCGCTGCGAATACTTTCCGAATGCACTGTAGGTCTCTATTCTTCTATAGCAGGGATATGCAATTAGTGGACCTCCAGCTGTTGCAAAACTACAAGTCCCATCATGCCTCTGCCTTGGGTGTCATGCTTGTGACTGTCAGAGTATTGCTATGTCTCATGGGACTTCTGCAACAGCTGGAGGTCCGCTAATTGCATATCCCTGTTCTATAGGGTTCCGACGCTAAGGCTGGCCATACATTATACAATTTTCTTGTACAATTTTCCTTTAGATTTACCAAAACCATATAATATGAGGTCAACCACAAAACATTTTCAATTTGTATGTGCAATCAGAAAGGCCCCTGCACTACAAAGATAAAGCTAAATCTAAAGGTAATTAAACAATAAAATAGCATAATGTATGACTAGCTTTAGAGGCCTGGGATTCTGTGCAGCATGAATTTTTTAGACTTGGTTCACACTACTGCAATGTTGTGATTTTCATTGTGATTATGTAGTGTGACTTTGCTGTGACTTGGCTGCATTTTTCCATATTTTATGGGACCAAGTCACACTGTAAATTGCACCAAAGTAGCACAGGAACCTTTTCAAATTCACATCACACTGAGTTGCATTGATGGGAACAGGCACCATTGACTGTACTGTTTTTTCCCTTGTCATGCAATTCTCTGCAACTCAAGTCACATCAGAAATCGCAATAGTGTGAACCAGCACTTACTCTTTTGTAAAAAAAAAAGTTCAATTGTTTTTCTATAACTAATGCAGATATTGCTTATCCACAGAAGAGCCCTGGGGGCATCCTAAATTTTATTAAACAGAAACCCAGAATTCTGACTTTTTATCCTGATGAAAAAGGATTGAGACAAGTAGAAACTTTCTCAAAGAATAAAGGACTTTTGTAGGCAAAACATGAGGCGGAAAGGAATATATATATTTATATATATATATATATATATATATATATATATATATATATATATATATATATATATAAATTTTTTTATCTTAGAAATCAGCATTTAAAATTCATAATTCAGATTTTTAGTCTCAAAATACTGACTTTGAAACAAAGAATTCTGACTTTTAGACATGTCAAATCTCATGCCAAATCACCGCCTATTGCCGGCAATGGCACCGTCTGAAAACTTTGCGGCGCCGCACCGATTCCCAAAAGTAGTTTCTGCACTACTTTTGGCAACTTTTTCAAAAGACATTTTTGCAGGAACCCGCACAGATGTCTTTCAAATCGCCCCCAAAGTCAGACTGAAATGCCAGTCTTAAATTGTGCGAAATCGGCTGCACTCGCACGATTTCAAGCCCGCATTCAGTGTGAACCCAGGCTTAATCTCAGAATTCTGACTCTGAAACCCAGAATTCTGACTTCGAAACCCAGAATTTTGATTCTATATCTTAGAAATCAGAGTTTAAAATTCAAAACTTCGGATATTTTAATCTCAAAATTCTGACTTTTCATTTCAAACTTCTGCCTTTAAAACTCAGAATCCTGACTTTTAATCTTAGAATTCTGACGTTTAAACCCAGAATTATGACTTTTTTAACCTTAGAAAATCAGAGTTGGAAATTTTGTGAATACAGACTGCTGTGTCTTTGGCTAGAAAATATACCACCTGTCCTTTTTGGTGGCTTCAGCGCCTGCTAAATGCAAATTGGGCCACTCTGCAAGCACCCCACAATTGCATGCAATGCAAGCATTTGTGGCATACTCAGGGGTTTAAAGCAGGCAGAAAGGATGTCATACAACACCTCCTCACCACCTGTCAAATACTCCCAGAAGAGCGATCCACACACAGATCACTCTTCAGAGAGCACTGCACATGTGAATGAGCCCTTACGCAGTCATATTTCTACTCTATCCTTCTGTCAGCAGAGATGCATGATAATGCAGAACTGATTGGACCCTAGTTCTGCCCTTCTCCCTTCTGATAGGGGAATACAGGAGACTGAGATCATGACAGATCCAAATGCTTGTTGCAAATAGAAATACATTTTTTCCCCCAATGAACAGAAATACATAATTGCTAAATTAATTGTCTCCAAAAATAAGGAGTACCTAAATATCTCATCAAGGATTGAAAGCTCTGCAGTGAATTATTTTTAATATAAATGTGCAGCGAGCTTCTTTAATGTGACTGAAACCCATGGGGGGGGGGGGGGGGTGGGGGGGCGCGTTCTTCTACTAGGTGAAAAGCTAAAGCTGGGATCTGCTTATAGCAGATGCAACACTTATGTGATTATAACACCCCAACCAACTATTTCACCTGTAAAAAAAAAAAAAGTGAGTCAGGTGTTATAACTAGAAGGGGAAAATAATTGCTTAACACGTCAAACTTTCCCTTTGAAAATTCCAGGTGTTGATAATGCCTGAATTTTTTATTTTTTTTTTCCTTCCAGAATTATTGTTATGAGTGATGTAATGCTTGAAATTACAATTTTAGCACGCGGATAGTAATTTTCGCACCTTTGAGCATCAAGTCTACTGTATGTTGATTCACAAATGCCATATTATATTAATTTTTTTAAAAGTTGAGAGAAACACCTGAGCTAGATGTATTTCCTCCAGTGATTTATTATACGTGAGATCTTTGTTTAAACATACACTTAGCATAATTTCACCACTGTGGCTGACGGGATTAAAGCTAAACTCTGGAATAAGCATTGTTGTCTATAAATACAAGAGATGGATATTCTTACTTGAATCTTGGGGGTCTATTTATTGAAAAAAATTGCTGTAATGTGTGTAATCTGGCGTAGCGTTAGGGGTCACAGGGGTCGCAATATGGCCCCGTGCTTCAGTGCAGCCTCCTTGTCACATTCCATTTTACACCTGGACAGGAGGAGCTGCAGGGGTGGTATATACAGGAATTGATCCCTTCTATTTTCCCGCTGCAGCTGCTGAATGCCAGCTTCTCCTCTTCTCTCTCCTACTGGCATTCAGCAGCTGCAGGAGGAAAATAGAAGGGATCAGTTCCTGTATATGCCACCCCTGCTTCCCCTCCTGTCCAGGTGTAAAACGGAATGTGACAGGGAGGCGGCACTGAAGCATGGAGCCATATTGCGACCCCTGTGACCCCTAACGCTACGCCAGATTACACACATTACAGCAATTTTTTTTTTATAAATAGACCCACAAGATTCAAGTAAGAATACAAATTTCTTGTGTATACACATCTCTTGGAGACTTCTCTGAAGCATGGGGCCGGATTGCGACACTTGCAACCCCTTACGCTACCTCAGTGATTACACACATTACAGAGATTATTCATGATGGCTTTGCAAATGCTTAAGGTATTCAAGCAACAACTTATCTCTGCTGCCTGCCACCTTGTGTGCCTCCCTGCCCCCCCCCCACACACACACCCCCACCCCATGCAATGCTTCCGGCTTCCCTCCTCTCTTTTTCCGCCAGCTGCTGTTTCAGGAAGGAGGGCAGAGTAAACTGATGCATTCTGCTGGAGAGTTTGTGCTATGGAAGACAGAAAAAAAGGAAACTAATGCAGCCGTCACATCTAATTAGTAAGCTGCCATATAATGAATGTTTGCTTTTGGGTTTAATAGTTTAATCTAGATATAATTTACTAAAGGTTTTTTTTTTATGCAAAAATAACAAACATGTTATACTAACCTGCTCTTTTCAATGGCTTTGCACAGAACAGCCCGGATACTCCTCTTTTTGGGTCCCCTGCCGGAGCTCCTGGCTCCACCCCCTTGCTGTGTGCCCCTAGGAAAGCTGCTTGCTAAGGGGGCACTCGAGCAAGGGCTCGCTCCCGAGCCACACACCTGCGAATGGAGATCGGCTTCGTTCCGCCCCCCACTCTCTCCTTATTGGCTCACTGGCTGTGATTGACAGCCAGCAGCAGGAGCCAATGGCTCCAGCTGCTGTGTGAGCTAATGAGGAGACAGAGACTCAGGAGAGCCACTGCTCTCATGCACATCTCTGGATCGAGATGGGGCTCAGGTAAGTAAAAGGGGGAAGGGGCTGGGGAGAGCTGCACCCAGATTTTTTTTTACCTTAATGATAAGATAAAAAAACCTTCTGCC